>NC_079440.1:61523496-61635996 GCF_903798145.1 Danio aesculapii
CCGGCATCCTGCTGATTTGATTCAGAAGGGCACTTGTTTGTCAGACGGCTCACCGGTCAGGTATACATCCGCGCTAAAATATCAAGGTGAAAATCATCACTTGCGTAGAATAGAATATATATTTATTATACACACACACACACTCACACACATATATATATATATATATATATATATATATATATATATATATATATATATATATATATATATATATATATATATATATATATATATATATATATATATATAAAAGTGTCACAATTATTAGCCCCTCTTTGAATATTTTTTCTTATTTTTATTATTTCCCAAATTATGTTTAATAGAGCAAGGAAATTTTCACAGTATGTCTGATAATATTTTTTCTTCTGGAGAAAGTCTTATTTGTTTTATTTCGGCTAGAATAAAAGCAGTTTTAAATTTTTTAAACACCATTTTAAGACTTAATTATTAGCCCCTTTAAGCTATTTTTTTAAAGCTATTTTTTTCTAGAGTCTACAGAACAAACCGTCGTTATACAGTAACTTGCCTAGTTACACTAACCTGCCTAGTTACCCTAATTAACCTAGTTAAACCTTAAATGTCACTTTAAGCTGTATAGAAGTGTCTTGAAGAATATCTAGTCTAATATTAAGTGCTGTCATCATAGCAAAAATAAAATAAATCAGTTATTTGGGGAAAAATAATTCATTAATTCATTAATTATTTCAGGGAGGCTAATAAATCTGGCTTCAACTGTATATGTATATGTCCCCAAGAGCCAGTTTCTGTGCCTGACGATCAGGTTGGCGTGGTCCTAACCTTCGACCACCACCCGTTCCACAATGCACCGGCTGCTTACAGCTCCCCCCTGCAGGTGGTGGGCGCAGCCGGGTTCCGTGGGAAAAAACCTGGCCACCAGGTGGTCACATAGGAGCCCTAACCGCAGGCCTGGCTCCAGGGTGGGGCCCCGGCTGCTCTATAATGTGCGACATTGCGGTCCTTGATGTTATGAAACTTATAAGGATTTTTTTGAACCGCGCTTAGTCTGACCTGTCACCTATGACCTTTTTGCCTGGGAAGACACTACCAGTAGGGTCGCTGCTCCTCCACATCAAGAGAAGTCAGCTGAGGTGGTTCAGGCATCTGTTTCGGATGCCTCCTGGATGCCTACGTAGGGAGGTGTTCCAGGCGTGTCACCCCGGGAGGAGGCCTTGGGAAAGACCCAGGACACGCTGGAGGGACTACGTCTCTCGGCTGGCCTGGGAATGCCTTGGGATCCCCCCAACTGAGCTAGACTGCCGCCCCCGCGACCCGGCCCGGTTGAAAATTAAAAAAAATAAAAATAAATATATATATCATCACATGATTAGCAGTGCAATATGGATGTATTTCGGCATATACAGCCATATCGCACTGCTACAGGTGTGATATTGCGTTTATACAACAGTTCGATGGCATAATCGTGTATATAAAATAGGAAATCTAACCTTCCGCCATTTATTCACATATATTCATTTGTATGCTTACATTTAAATATTTGTATATTTCTATTTAATAACCTTAACCCTAAATGGTAAGTAAATGAACATTTGTGTGTGAACTATCCCTTTAACTAAATATCCAGCTAATCCTGCCTGATGGTTCATGTTCCAGATCTCACACATGTAAGAGTGCTGTTGAGCAAAACCTCCACTAATCACAATAGTCATCTATAAGTATTTTTGTGTTCATAAGATGATCAGATGTAGTAAATCCAGGCCAGTGAGTGTGTCTATTCAGTATCAGCTGTATAAAAACCCCTATGGCAATAAACAATACAAGCAGTAATACTCACAACGCTGCGCTGTGTTCTGCTCTCCCTCCAGCTTCTGTTGTGCATGTCATATGATAATAATAACGACATTAATATCCCTCTGTCTGCCTGTCTTCTCCTCCTCCTCCTCACTCTCTTCTGTTTTTCTCTTTCCCTTTTGCTCTAACTGTCTTTGGGGACCCAAGGAGCTGGTAAGAGTTTCTGATTCCCCTTTAACACACAGTAACTCCTCTAAAACTCAGTGATTTGTGCATGTGCATCTGTGACCTCCACACACACACACACACACACACACATGCACGTCTGGACAAATGCTTCTCCTCTCTTGATTTAAAGAACACTACACTTGTTATTTTTCGGAAATATGTTCATTTGACAGCTCTCCTACCAGGCGAACAGCGTTTTACAAAATAACCAATGCGGGATATGCATAGGGACTTTTAATTTTTAATAAGCAGCTCAAGTGCTTCCGGTGAACTGTCATGCCATTATAAAACCGCAGTAGACCTGAACAATATACCATTTAAGCATCGATATCACAGTGTGTATATCCGTAATAGTCACATCACAGGATTTGATTGCTTATTAAAGATTAAAGCATAAAGAAATTATTAAATATTTTTGTATAAAATTATTTATACAGTAATAATCATGTTTTTTTTGTTTGATTGTTCAATTTTTATATTATTATTATATATATTATATATTATATATTATTATATTTCAATATATAAAATTCAATATTTCACTCCCAAGAAAACCATAAACACTATTTATTTACCTTTTATATTTGCTCTTTATTATTTTATTTTTGTTTTTATAAATGCTTGTAATTTGATTCTGTGCACTGCATAGAAAAAGGCTTGATCACCTCGGTTGATCTAAATTAATGAAATCTTTCCAAATAGAGCTATTCAGATCATCTGGTGAAATTATATTCAAATCGCACAAAACACAATATTGCAATGTCAGATATTTCCAATATCGTGCAGCCCTTAATCACAGCGTTTAAGATCTGATTTCTTTAAAACTCAGTGATCTTCACTGCCTGATTGAGATACAATATAAAGGATATATGTCAGATAGAACAAGAAGCACTGCATTAAATGACACTGTTCAGCACTATATCTTTAGAATAAGTACATTTATTTTACCGCAGTATTTCCAATGGAGTTTCAGCGCTCACATGCTTGCATTTAAAAGGCTTTTCATCTCCTTTTATGCTTGAAATTAATGCTTAAGTCTATTTAACTGATTATGGTTTAATCAAATCACATTATTGATGTTGTAATATGAACCTTATAGAATTGAAATAGTCACTTTAATCTTTCACCACAAGTTTATTGCTGCCTGAAAAACACATGCTGTGCATATAGCGCATTAAGGATCTAAAAAAAAAAACTTCTTTACCCAATTTGTGTTTAGTTTGTCAAACATAATGTTTCTCGTCAGTGTCAAGTTAATTAAACTAGGCTTTCAGTCCAGAATCTCTTATAGAAATACTACACTTTTTTTTTGTCAATAGGGTCATTTTACACTTCCCTAGAGTTAAATAGTTGAGTTTTACCATATTTTAACTAATTTAGCCAATCTTAGTCTAGCACTTTTAGCTTTGCTTAGCATAGATCATTGAATTGGATTACCATTAGCATCTCTCTTAAAAATGACCAGAGTTTCGATCATTTCTCTTTTTAAAGCTAAACTCTTCTGTAGTTACTGTGTACAAATATCCATGGAAAATTACAAGTTGTTATTTTCTTGACTATATAGCACCTGGTCGAGCACTTTTAGCTTAGCTTAGCATAGATCATTAAATCGGATTAGACCTTTAGCATCTCGCTCAAAAATGACCAAAGAACTTTGATCATTTCTCTATTTAAAGCTTGACTCTTCTACATCCTATACTAAGACAAGCGGAAAATTACAAGTTGTTATTTTCTTGACTATATAGCACCTGGTCGAGCACTTTTAGCTTAGCTTAGCATAGATCATTAAATCGGATTAGACCTTTAGCATCTCGCTTAAAAAATGACCAAAGAACTTTGATCATTTCTCTATTTAAAGCTTGACTCTTCTACATCCTATACTAAGACAAGCGGAAAATTACAAGTTGTTATTTTCTAGACTATATAGCACCTGGTCTAGCACTTTTATCTTAGCTTAGCATAAATCATTGAATCAAATTAGACCGTTAGCATTTTGCTCAAAAATGACCAGAGTTTTGATAATTTTTTCTACTCAAGCTTAACTCTTCTGTAATTACATCCTGTTCTAAGACTGATGGAAAATTAAATATTGTTATTTTCTAGACTAATAAAGCTCCTGGTCTAGCACTTTTAGCTTAGCTTAGCATAGTTCATTGAATCGAATTAGACCATTAGCATCTCACTCAAAAATGACAAAAGAGTTTTGATCATTTCTCTATTTAAAGCTTGACTCCTCCTTCTGTAGTCACATCCTGTACTAAGACAGACGGAAAATTAAAAGTTATTTTCTAGACTGATAAAGCTCCTGCTCTAGCACTTTTAACTTAGCATAGTTTATTGAATGGAATTAGACCGTTAGCGTCTCGTTCAAATTACCAAATAGTTTTGATCATTTCTTTATTTAAAGCTTGACTCTTCTATGTCGGGTACTAAGATCGATGGAGAAATAAAAGTTATTATTTTCTAGACTATATAGCACCTGGTCGAGCACGCTTAGCTTAGCATAAATCATTGAATCAGATTACACCGTTAGCTTCTTGCTTAAAAATGAACAAAGAACTTAGATCATTTCTCTATTTAAAGCTCGACTCTTTTACATCCTATACTAAGACTGACGGAAAATTAAAAGTTATTTTCTAGACTGATAAAGCTCCTGGTCTAGAATTTTAAGCTTAGCTTAGCATAGATCATTGAATTGGATTAGACCATTAGCATCTCGCTCAAAAATGACCAAAGAGTTTTGATAATTTCTCTATTTAAAGCTTAACGTTTCTGTAGGTACTAATGTGTATTTATCTGTAGAAAATGCAAAGTTGTTATATTCTAGACTGATAAAGCCCCTGGTCTAGCACTTTTAGCTTAGCTTAGCATAGATCATTGAAACGGATTAGACCGTTAGCATCACGCTCAAAAATTACTAAAGTGTTTTTTTTAATAATTATTTTTTCAGGGTTTTCACCTTTATTAGACAGGACAGTAGAGAGTGTTGACAGGAAAGCATGGGGAGCAGAGAGAGGGGAAGGATTGGCATAGGACCGCGAGGCGGAATCGAACTCAGGCCGCTGTGAGCACTGGAGTGCATGTGTCGACACACTAACCACTACCCACTGGTGCCGACATTATAAGTGTTTCATAAATTTTTCTATTTAAAGCTTCACTCTTCCGTAGTTAAAATAATTAAAAGTTATTTTCTAGACTGATAAATCTCCTTGTCTAGCACTTTTAGCTTAGCTTAGCATAGTTCATTGAATCGTATTTGACCGTTAGCATCTCACTCAAAAATTACTTGACTCCTCCTTCTGTAGTTACATCCTGTACTAAGACTGACTCAAAATTAAAAGTTGCTATTTTCTAGAGCAGGGATGTCAAACTCAATTCCTGGAGGGCCGCAGCCCTGCACAGTTTAGTTCCAGCCCTGCTTCAACACACTTACCTGTAGGTTTCAAACAAGACTGAAAGACTTAATTAGTTTGATCAGCTGTGTTTAATTAGGGTTGGAACTAAACTGTGCAGGGCTGCGGCCCTCCAGAAATTGAGTTTGACATCCCTGCTCTAGACCGATAAACTATACTCTCATTCTGGTCGAACTGCACAATATATAATTTCAGCATCGACATCGGGCAATATGACAAGTCTTATATCATGATATTTATACATGTCATTTTGATATCCTGATAATGATATATATCAAGATATAATACCATATCTGTAAATTCAATCAATTAATTACATTTTAAAATATATTAAAATATATTTATTGCTTAATATGCATACCTTTATTTTTATTTTCCTTTTAACATTTTGTTAATATCTTGTTGTATGTATTATTCTGTGCAGTTCTGTATTATCTGTATTATTTGCAAATAATAAAATCAACAAACTTCAAATTATAAAAAGAATATAAAAAATAAAACAGATGTTATAAATAGCAGGACTAAATATGCCTATAACAGAAATTATTACTACACGTTGTGACATTTTAGATGCTGTCTTTCAGAAATCAGTTTAAAAACCATTATTTATTTATTTATTTATTTTTTGCTTAGAAAGGAGTCAAATTAAGTAGGACACATTCATATGTGCAGAAAATAAAGCTGCGTTACAGTTTTGTCGCTCAGAGCCTGCATTCTGACCTATATTTTCTATATTATACTAACGCTGGATCTTATATTAGAAGAGAACTCGCAGTATACTTATTAAATCTTCCAGTTATGAACAAATAATCTCCATATTTCATCACTACAGCAGACTAGTCTCCTTAAACACTTGACAGCAACATTAAAATATAAGAAAAATGCAGAAGAAAAATAAGCGTGTTGATTTGTGTGTTCTGTAATACCAAAGCAAGGAAGATAATGAGTCAGGCTTTTGAATGGTGTAGTGCAGGGGTCACCAAACTTGTTTCTGGAGGGCCGGTGTCCTGCAGATTTTACCTCCAACCCTAATCAAACACACCTGAATGAGCTAATCAAGGTCTTACTAGGTATACTTGAAACACCCAGCCAGGTGTGTTGAGGCAAGTTGGAGCTAAACCCTGCAGGGACACCGGCCCTCCAGGACCGAGATTGGTGACCCCTGGTGTGATGTATGTTAAAGTGTTTTTTTTAATCTTTTAAATGTTGATCTTTATATTAATCTAAAATCCCTGAAAATTAAATTATTAATAAACTTGAACTTGAATATTAATATTAACTATTAATAAATATTGACAATAATAATTATACATTTTATTCATTTAGCTGATGCTTTTATCCAAAGTGACAATTGCGGATAAAAGAAGCACTTCAAGTAAACAGTAATATTAATAATAACATTAATAATAATATTAAATGATAATAAGCATTTATTGAACAGAAAATCAGCATATTTAAATGCTTTCTGAAGGATTGTGTGACTGGAGTAATGATGCTCAAAATTTAGCTTTGATATCATTAAAATAACCTAATATTTCAGATCTATTCTAATAGAAAGAGTTCTTTTAAATGGCATCTAATTAAACTATTGTCACACTTGATGACATTTTAGAGGCAGACTGAAATAAATATGGAAATATATATATATATATATATATATATTTTTAGCTGACAAAGAAGTTAAATTAAACAAAAAGCATTCAAATGTTCAGAAAAAAGCTGTATTACACTTAAAAATTATTTTCAATCCCCCATTTTGTCTCTGACCTATATTTTTTCAATACTAAACTGGAACTTGTATTAGAAGAGGACCCGCAGTATGCTTATTTAATCCACCGAGCATGCACAGTTATGAACAAATAATCTCAATGTTTCATCACTACTGCAGACTAGTCTCTTTAAACACTTGACAGCAACATTACTGTTCATTACGTTCATTCTGCCATGGTGGGGCGCCACGCCAAAATTCATCCTGCCACGGCTACATTACAGGGAGGCTAATAATTCTGACGTCAACTGTATGTACTAACAATCAATGACTTTATTTCCAATAAATAACATCAACAAAGACGAATAAATACTGTAATTAAAGGGCTACCTTACTGTTAAGGGGTTTAAACACTGTTGTGAATATCTCCAGCCTCTAATGGTTAACATGATTTAATTGTACTTGTTCTAATCACACTGGATATAAACAGTCTGCAGAAACACTTTGATTGACATTCTCCCCTTGTACGTGTCATCAGAGGGGGAAAGCCCCGCCCACTAGTGCCCATCTCTCCCTTATTAGCATAAACAGCAGCCCTGAGTGAGAAGCAGCCGTCTGTCCGTTAGCCATTAGAGTGTTTGAGCTGCTGAAGATAACGTCAGCATGGACTAAGAGGAAGGTGGCAGGCAAGATCATTGGTTTTAACCAAACTGGTCCAACAGTAATTTACCACACTAGTGTTTTAAAGAGAGCGCAGGGTATCCTATGCACCCCGGATCACCATGTAAAATGCAGAAGAAAAAATGAGCATGTTGATTTGTGTGATTTGTAGTGGTCCGGCATCATCTCTGGGTCTCCGTCATGTAAAGTGAATAAATATGCACGCACAGACGTCCAGTAAGTGGCAAACTGTGCTGTAAACGATGGTGGAAAAGCCCTTCAGACTGACAGTCCCAGCCAATTAAAACAGGGTAGTGTCCAAATGCTGTGCGAGTTCACTGTTCGTCTGCGTTCATCAAACTCTCAGGCTGTGAATCTGAAGTGTGTGTTCGGTTTTCTCCATAATGGCCACAAGTTGACCATGCAGTGCAGCCGACTGAAGTTTCAGCTTCACGGTGTAGTTTTATTATTCCATAATAAACTGTTCGTAACTTTGTTTTGCATCAAAGAAGGGAACGAGCCATAGGCCTGTCACGATATCTAAGTTTTGTTGTACGATATATTACACCGAAATGTATTGCGATTTTAAAGATGTCATTTTATTTAAGAGGCCCAGATTACCCAAAATATTTTATTTACTCACGATCTCCTGCAAGTATACTCTTTAAAAGATCACACAATAAATGCGTAAGAATATTTCATATAAATATAGTCATTTTACAAGTTTAATAATTAGAGATGTTAGCTAAAGTGTTGCTGACATTGGTTTTTATGTGTGGGTGATAAATAGTGCATCACCAAAAAGGTCCAAGCATTGTGCAATAAGTCGATATATTGATTATTAGAAGAGGCCTAATGAGCCATAGAAACCAAGGGTTGCAGCTGCTGTTCGGTTGCACCACATGTTGTTAAGGCAAACCGTAGTTAGTAGATTGTAAACTCTCCATAAAATTAAATGACGTAATATCCAATAAAAAGCATTTAAATTGTTAAACTGTTTTAAAATTCTGCAACTGATTCATCTATATATGAAGAGTTCAGATGTAAAACCCTCTAAATCCATCTGACCTCTTTCAGGCTCCTCTGATTAGGTTTAGAAGTTTCATTTTATATGTAATGATAAGGTTATTAGCTAGTAAATAAAGCTACTTTTTTTTTCAAAAATGACACTTTAGACAATTCTTTTGGTTTTTATCAAGGTAGATTTTCCTTTTCCTCAAATCCAGATAAATCCACTTGTGCTTTTTTTGCAAAAACCTCTAAATCTACATACAAAACAGTGTAATAAGTTAAAAAATCCCTACAGATGCAATTAGAAATTATTTTACCAAGCATAAAACGCATTACACAAACCAACTAAAATACATAAATCTGTCAAGTAAGTTGCAGTTCATTCCACTGTGATAAACCAGGCAAAAAGCAGAAGGAAAATGAATGAATGAATGAATGTATGAATGAAATCTGTCAAGTGCATTAATCAATAACATAAAAACTGACTTCAACAGTCTGTTGTCATTTCTGATATTTGGGATTTGGATTTAATGTAAGTAGAGCAATGTAAACATTGTAAACTAAGCTTGGTCGATTCAAATAATGTAGTGTAAAACATTATGAAACATCAATATCTGTGCATTGTCCATTAATATAAAAAGCCTATAAGAAGTAGGCTATAGGTATTATAAAGTAATATAAATAATGTAAAGTTTTATACATTATATTTATCTGTTAAAAATAGCTTAAATTAGCAAATAAAACACAAGGTAGGCCTACTGGGCAAAAAGGGGATGTCTCTCAGACACTTTTAGAAGCTGTCGTTCATTCATTCTCACCATACTTAAGGTCTTGGTCCCGTGTTTATCCTCATAGCATCCACGTTGGATAAAAGAGCGGTGTCTTAACTCTGTCTCTCGTGAAATGCAGTTGCTGTTTAATGTCTAGTAAATCGGACTCATTCAAAGTAGCGTCGCTGTGCAAACAAACGTTATGAATGCATGCTTCACTTCCGACTGTACAGTGTGTTTTCTTTTTCTTATAATGCACAGAGTTTTGAGGTAAGGGACGTTTTCATTTGCCATTCACTGACAGTCGGACAGGCTCATGCAGCTCATTAAACTCCGTCTTTAAAAATCTGAATAAAACAGTCTCCTTATAAAAGCCGGCGTATCGGTGCGCTGCTACATTGAACACATGTAATTCGATTCGCGCCTCCTCATTCAAAATAAATATGTGTTTTCGTACATCATTTATTAAAATATTTTCAAAACGGGATGGGGCTCACGAGTCGCTTTGTAATTTTGGGGGTCACTGGTTGAAAAGTTTGGGAACCCCTGTTTTAGATAATGCTTGCTTATTAACTCCATGGAATCTCTTTTTGAAATCTTGAAATCAGACACACTGACACATGATGCCTATTTGTTTCGGTAACACTTTAGTTTAGGTCACAATTCACAATATTACCAAACCATTAACTAACACTACTAGCTTACTAAACATCTAATCAGCTGTTTATTTATAGTTAGTAAGGTAGCAGTTGTGTTTAGGTTTTGGGTAGGATTATTGATGCAGAATAAGTTCATACTTTATAAGAGCTAATAAGCAGTTCATGTCATTATAATAGGCAGGTAATAAGTCAGTAGTTAATATTGTGAATTATGACGTAAACTACACTGTACAAAATATCCGTTAATTAACCGGTTCCGTATTTAGTGGTTCACCTGTTGTTTTCTGTTTATTTTTGTTTTGTCTCTGCTCTGTCAAATTTTGATGTTGAACACTGCAGTTTAACAACTTTTATTAGCATTATTGTAGTTTGAGGCGATATTTTAACAAGATAGTCTAAATATATAAACAACATGGTCTCTAGAAATATCTAGATGTTTGTGATGCCTAGAAATATCTATATGTATACAGGATAGTTTATGATGCCTAGAAATATCTAGATGGACAAGATGTTTGATGATGTCTAAAAATATCTAGATAGACAATGTTATATGATCTCTGGAAATATCTAGATAGACCATCTAGTTTATGATCTAGAAATATCTAGATGGACAATGTTGTATGATCTCTGGAAATATCTAGATAGACCATCTAGTTTATGATCTAGAAATATCTAGATAGACAATGTTATATGATCTCTGGAAATATCTAGGTAGACCATCTAGTTTATGATTTAGAAATTTCTAGATCTATACAAGATGGTTTAGGATGTCTAGAAATATTTAGATATACAGCATCATTTATGAAGTCTGTAAATAACTAGTGTATACAATATAGTTTATCCTCTAGAAATATCTAGATAGACAAGATGGTTTATAATGTCTAGAAATATCTCTATATGGGGTTCTCAGACTCGGTCCTGGAGGGCTGGTGTCCTGTGGATTTAGATACATACTTGCAGGTGTGTTGAGGCAAGTTGGTTCTAGAACGCCTAGTGAGAGCTTGATCAACTAGCCCAGGTGTGTCTGATTGGGGTTGGAACTAAACTTTGCAGGACGCCGGCCCTCCAGGACCAAGTTTGAGAACTCCTAATCTAGATAGACAAGGTAATTTATGATCTCTAGAAATATCTAGATAGGCCATGTAGTTTATGATCTCTAGAAATATCTAGATGTATACAAGATGGTTTATGATGTCTGGAAATATCTAGAAATACAAGATAATTTTTAATCTCTAGAAGTATCTAGTGCAGGCATGGGCAAACTCGATCCTCGAGGGCCGGTGTCCCTGCAGAGTTTTGCTCCAACACTAATCAAACACACCTGAACACCCTAATTAGTGTCTTCAAGATCACTAGAAAGCTACAAGCAGGTGTGTTTGATTAGGGTTGGTGCAAAACTATGCAGGGACACCGGCCCTCCAGGATCGAGTTTGCCCATCCCTGATCTAGTGTATACAATATGGTTTATGATCTCTAAAAATATCTAGATATACAAGATAATTTACAGTCTAGATATACAAGGTAATGTTTGATCCTTGGTAATGTCTAGATGTATACAAGATAATTTATGATCTCTAGAAATATCTAGATAGACAATATGGTTTATGAGCTCTAGAAATATCTAGATAGACAATATGGTTTATGAGCTCTAGAAATATGTAGATGAATACAAAATGGTTTATGAGCTCTAGAAATATGTAGATACAAAAGGTAATGATGTCTTGATGAAGGTATGATCTCTAGAAATGTCTAGATACAAACAGGATACTTTATGATCTCTAGAAATATCTATATAGACCATATTGTTTATGATGTCTAGAAATATATAGATATGGGGTTCTCAGACTTGGTCTTGGAGGGCCGGTGTCCTGCAGATTTAGATCCAACTTGCTTGAACACACCTGCAAGGATGCTTCTAGAAAGCCTAGTAAGAGCTTGATCAACTAGCCCAGGTGTGTCTGATTGCGGTTGGAACTAAACTTTGCAGGACACCGGCCCTCCTGGACCAAGTTTGAGAGCTCCTAATCTAGATAGACCATGTAGTTTATGATCTCTAGAAATATCTAGATAGACCATATATTTTATGATCTCTGGAAACATCTAATGTTTACAATATGGTTTATGATCTCTAAAAATATTTAAATATACAAGATAAATTACAGTCTAGATATACAAGGTAATGTTTGATCCTTAGAAATGTCTAGATGTACACAAGATAATTTATGATCTCTAGAAATATCTAGATATACAAAATGGTCTATGAGCTCTAGAAATATGTAGATACACAAAGTAATGATCTCTTGATGAAGGTATGACCTCTAGAAATGTCTAGATACAAACAGGATAGCTTATAATCTCTAGAAATATCTAGTGTATACAATATGGTTTATGATCTCTAAAATTATCTAGATATACAAGATAAATTACAGTCTAGATATACAAGGTAATGTTTGATTCTTAGAAATGTCTAGACATATACAAGATGATTTATGATCTCTAGAAATATGCAGATGCGTACAAAATGATTTATGAGCTCTAGAAATGTAGATACACAAGGTAATGATCTCTTGATGAAGGTATGATCTCTAGAAATGTCTAGATACAAACAGGATAGTTTATGATCTCTGGAAAAATCTATATAGAAAATATGGCTTATGAACTCTAGAAATATCTAGATAGACCATATTGTTTATGATGTCTAGAAATATCTGGATAGAAAAGATAATGTATGATCATCTCTGCTGTAAACCTTTATTACATATTTTTCGTTTTCATATTATTTTTAATCATTTTCATAAACATGAATCACCAAATACGGAAAACTGTTTATTTACTCATATATTTTACAGTGTAAAGTGTTCCCTTTGTTTCTGTTGAATTAAATCAGCTTGCATTTGTGTGATCACGACACGCACATATAAATCAGCATGGCAATCGGCCATAGCCCCATATGTGGGAGGGGCTTAACAATCAGCCAATCAGCAGCATCTCCAGAAGCGTCTCCTGTTAATCAGCGCCGCATATAATCTCTGCATGCGTGTGGTGTGTGTGTGTGCGTGTGTGTGTTTATGCTGTGATTTGGTTTATAACTCGTCCTGCAGGAGGAGCTGTGCAGTGACAGTGTGGAGCGCATCGTCGTCAATCCCAACGCAGCTTACGACAAGTTTAAAGACAAACACGTCAGCGCTAAAGGTTTGGGTGAGTGATATTTCTACTATCACTTCTGTTATACCACACTGTTTATGTTAGTTGTTACTTTTAGCAGGGCTGAAGGATTTAAGGAAAATATACATTTAAAAATAACAAACTGTATGAAATAAAACCTGAAATCTCAAACAGTTTTAAGACATTTTAGGACTAGATATATATATTTTATAATTATTTTTTAGGGGTTTTAACCTTTATTAACAGGACAGTGGAGATTTACAGACAGGATAGTGTAGGGAGCAGATATAGGGGAAGGATCGGCAAAGGACCTTAAACCAGGAATCGAACTCAGGTCACCGCGAGCATCTGGGTGCTATGTGTCGTCGCACTATCCGCTAGGCTATTGGCGCCAACTAGGACTAGATATTTTATCAAGTTATTGGTAACATTTTACAATAAGGTTCATTAGTTAATGCATTTACTAACATGAACTAATCATGAACAACACTTGTACAGCGTTTATTAATCATAATTGAACATTTACTAATGCATTATTAACATATAAGTACTTGTTAACATTAGTTAATGCACCGTGAGTTAACATGAACTAACAGTGAACAACTGTATTTTCATTAACTAACATGAACAAATACTGTAGTAAATGTACTGTTCATTGTTTGTTCATGTTAGTAAATGCATTAATTAACATTAACTAATGAACCTTATTGTAAAGTGTGACCTAGTTATTTTTAACTAAGATGTCTTATTGAGGATAATAACCCATGGTTTTTTGTTGAAAGGTGAGGACTCCACTCAGTGTTTATACTGCACAATTCCTCTTACAGTAAAACACAGATATGTCTTCCTTTTAATGATTCCAGAAGGCTTTTTTTATGAAACAAAATCTCTTAAGGACGTTTTTAACAAAGTGACACCATGAAAAGTATTTTTATCATGTATTAGCGCTAAAACTCTTATTTAATTTCTGTTCATTTGTTTGTTGTTTTTAATTATATATTTATTATTGAAATGTTCTTGCCCTGAAAAGAGCCTTGGTTGCTGACATGGCATTAAAGAAGAGAAGAGAAGATTTTCAGCACATTTCTGCACATAATAGTTTTAATAACTCATCTCTAATAACTGATTTATTTTCTCTTTGTCATGATGACAGTCAATAATATTAGACTAGATATTCTTCAAGACACTTCTATACAGCTTAAAGTCACATTTAAAGGCTTAATCAGGTTAACTAGGAAAGTTAAGGTAATTAGGCAAGTTATTGTATAACGATGGTTTGTTCTGGAGACTAGCAAAGAAAAAATATTGCTTAAAAGGGCTAATAATATTGACCTTAAAATGGTGTTTAAAAAATTTAAAAACTTATTTTATTCTAGCTGAAATAAAACAAATAAGACTTTCTCCAGAAGAACAAATATTATAGGAAATACTGTGAACATTTCCTGAATCTGTTCAACATCATTTGGGAAATATTTAAAAAAGAAAGAAAAATCAAAGGGGAGCTAATAATTTTCACTTCAATGGTTTATACATGCATACATATAGTTAAAGTTAGAATTTTTCACCCTCCTGTTAAATTGTATATTTTTTTAATGTTTTTCCCCCAATTTCCCAATTCCCAATTTCTGTTTAACGAAGATTTTTTTTAACACATTTCTGCACATAATAGTTTTAATAACTCATCTCTTATAACTGATTTATTTTCTCTTTGTCATGATGACAGTAAATAATATTAGACTAGATATTCTTCAAGACACTTCTATACAGCTTAAAGTGACTTTTAAAGGCTTAACTAGGTTAATTAGGGTAAAGTTAGGGTAATTAGGCAAGTCATTGTATAACAGTGGTTTGTTCTGGAGACAATCCGAAACTAATATTGCTTAAAGGGGCTAATAATATTGACCTTAAAATGGCTTTTAAAAACTGCTTTTATTCTAGCTGAAATAAAACAAATCAGATTTTCTACAGAAGAAAAAATATTCTAGGAAATACTGTGAAAATTTCCTGAATCTGTTTGTTTTATTTATAGAGTACATTTAAAAACGACAGATGCTGACCAAAGTGCTTTACAAAAATTGTTCAACATCATTTGGGAAATATTTGTAAATATTGACAGGAGGGTGAATACTTCTGACTTCAACTGTTTATTATGTCAACACTAAAACAATACAAATAATATAATATTTAAAAAACAAAACCTCTTTTGACATCAACTATAATAGCATCTCAGCGATACTGAAATAATGTGTGTGTGTTTGTGTAGATTTCTCGGACCGCATCAGTAAGAATCGGCGAGTGGGCTATGAGTCTGGAGACTTTGAGCTGGTGAGTGAATCTCTCGTTTGTCATCATGATTGCTTTAGTTTTCTGGAGTCTCTCAGCGTTTGTCCTGATTTATCTGCTCCGGTCCTGCAGTTAGCTGAAGGCTGCGGCGTAAAGGAAACTCCTCAGCAGAAATATCAGCGGCTGGTTAATGAGATCCACGAGCTCTGTCAGGATGTGGAGAAAATTCAGGTCAGAACTCAAACAGTTCCCGTCCTCTTCCCACATTTACATTCTGTACACTAACATTCAGTGTCTGAGAAAAATATTGATTTATTAAGGACTCATTAAAGGAGTAGTTGAAATGAAACGCAGAATGAAACGTTTGATATTTTATTATTAATTGTCCATTTATTTTAATATTCTGCTGATATTTATGATTATTTTAATATTAATGTAGTGTTTTAAAAAAATGACATTTATTATCAAATGTCCTTTTAATATTAATAAACATTTATTTTAATATTCGGTTGATATTTATGAATATTTTAATATTAATTTATTGTTTTAAAAATGGTATTTATGATAAAATGTCCATTTAATATTAATATACATTTGTTATGTTATGTTATTAGTATTTATGATTATTTTACTATTACTTGTATAAAAAATAGCATTTATTATTAAATGTCCATTTAATATTAATAAACATTTATTTTAATATTCTGTTGATATTTATGATTATTTTAATATTAATTTATTATTTAAAAAATTACATTTATTATCAAATGTCCATTTAATATTAATGAACATTTATTTTAATATTTGGTTGATATTTATGAATATTTTAATATTAATTTATTGTTTTAAAAATGGCATTTATTATAAAATGTCCATTTAATATTAATATACATTTGTTATGTTATGTTGTTAGTATTTATGATTATTTTACTATTACTTATATAAAAAATAGCATTTATTATTAAATGTCCATTTAATATTAATAAACATTTATTTTAATATTCTGTTGATATTTATGATTATTTTAATATTAATTTATTATTTAAAAAATTACATTTATTATCAAATGTCCATTTAATATTAATGAACATTTATTTTAATATTTGGTTGATATTTATGAATATTTTAATATTAATTTATTGTTTTAAAAATGGCATTTATTATAAAATGTCCATTTAATATTAATATACATTTGTTATGTTATGTTATTAGTATTTATTATTATTTTAGTATTACTTATATAAAAAATAGCATTTATTATTAAATGTCCATTTAATATTAATAAACATTTATTTTAATATTCGGTTGATATTTATGAATATTTTAATATTAATTTATTGTTTTAAAAATGGTATTTATGATAAAATGTCCATTTAATATTAATATACATTTGTTATGTTATGTTATTAGTATTTATGATTATTTTACTATTACTTGTATAAAAAATAGCATTTATTATTAAATGTCCATTTAATATTAATAAACATTTATTTTAATATTCTGTTGATATTTATGATTATTTTAATATTAATTTATTATTTAAAAAATTACATTTATTATCAAATGTCCATTTAATATTAATGAACATTTATTTTAATATTTGGTTGATATTTATGAATATTTTAATATTAATTTATTGTTTTAAAAATGGCATTTATTATAAAATGTCCATTTAATATTAATATACATTTGTTATGTTATGTTGTTAGTATTTATGATTATTTTACTATTACTTATATAAAAAATAGCATTTATTATTAAATGTCCATTTAATATTAATAAACATTTATTTTAATATTCTGTTGATATTTATGATTATTTTAATATTAATTTATTATTTAAAAAATTACATTTATTATCAAATGTCCATTTAATATTAATGAACATTTATTTTAATATTTGGTTGATATTTATGAATATTTTAATATTAATTTATTGTTTTAAAAATGGCATTTATTATAAAATGTCCATTTAATATTAATATACATTTGTTATGTTATGTTATTAGTATTTATTATTATTTTAGTATTACTTATATAAAAAATAGCATTTATTATTAAATGTCCATTTAATATTAATAAACATTTATTTTAATATTCTGTTGATATTTATGAATATTTTAATATTAATTTATTGTTTTAAAAATGGCATTTATTATAAAATGTCCATTTAATATTAATATACATTTGTTATGTTATATTATTAATATTTATGATTATTTTAATATTAATTATATAAAAAAATTGCATTCATTATTTAATGTCCATTTAATATTAATATACATTTATTTTAATATTCTATTGATATTCATGATTATTTTATTATATAATTAAAAAATAAAAAGTGGTATTTATCATTAAATAACCATTTAATAATAATAGACATTTGTTATATTATTTTATTGATATTTATGATTATTTTAATATTAATTTATTATTTTAAAAATTACATTTATTATTAAATGCCCATTTATTATTAATAGATATTTATTATTAATAGATATTTATTTTAATATGCTATTGATATTTATGATCATTTTAATATTAATTTATTATATTATAAATAAAGGCATTTATTATTAAATGTCCATTTAATATTAATAGATATTTGTTATGTTATTGTATTGATATTTATGATTATTTTAATATTAATGTATTGTTTTAAATTTATTAAATTTATTGTTTTAAATTTATTATTAAATGACCATTTAATATTAATATACATTTGTTATGTTATTGATATTTATGATTATTTTAATATTAATTTATTATTTTAAAAACTACATTCATTGTTAAATGCCCATTTAATATTAATAGACCTTTATTTTAATATGCTATTGATAATTATGATCATTTTAATATTAATTTATTATATTATAAATAAAGGCATTTATAATTAAATGCCCATTTAATATTAATAGATATTTGTTATGTTATTGTATTGATATTTATGATTATTTTAATATTATATTAATTTATTAATGATAAAATAAATTTATTATTCAATGTCCAATTAATATTAATAGAAATTTATTTTTATATTATATTGATATTTATGATTATTTTTATATTAACTTGTTATTTTTTAAATTACATTTATTATTTAATGTCCATTTAATATTAATAGACATTTATTGTAATATTTTATTGATATTTTATTATTTTAAATGATTTTAAAATACTTTTATTATTTGAAATAATTTGACATTTATTATTGACTTGACGTGATTTAATATTAATAGGAGTTTATAATGTGTTTTATTATTTCTTCTTACTATTTGTTATGTTATTAATTATACTATATCTCTAATTTGTTGTTATTTTATTGATTTTATTATTGCTTTAATAAACATTTATCATTAAATGTCCATTTATATTAATAGCCCTTTATTAATTTATTAATTATTTGTTATTCAACATGTTATGTCATCTATATAGTTTGTATTTTGTATTTATTATGTTATTTTATTCTATTGACTTGTTTTAAATTATCTTTTTTTACATTCAGTTGAGGACAAAATGATTTGCCCTTCTGAGAAATTAATCATGTTAAGGTCAATATTATTAGCCCCCTTAAGCAATATTTATTTTAGATTGTCTCCAGAACAAACCACTGTTATACAATAACTTGCCTAATTACCCTAACTTTATCCTAATTAACCTAGTTAAGCCTTTAAATGTGACTTTAAGCTGAATACTAGTGTCTTGAAGAATATCTAGTCTAATATTATTTACTGTCATCATGACAAAGACAAAATAAATCGGTTATTAGAGATGAGTTACTAAAACTATTATAATTAGAAATGTGTTGAACATAAATTGGGTATAAAATATAAAAGAATTAAAATTGTGTGTGTGTGTTTGTGTTTGTGCGTGTGTGTGTGTGCAGACAAGCACTAAAGAGAGTGGTGCGGAGGAGCGTCTGACACCAGTGGCTCTGGCTCAGCAGGCGGCGCAACTCAAGCAGCAGCTGGTTTCTGCTCATCTGGACTCTCTGCTCGGACCCGACGCTCACATCAACCTCACCGACCCCGATGGAGCACTTGCTAAGTCAGTCTAAACCCCATCAACTTCTGCTTTAGCTAATCAGAGAGCATATTCACAAAACTTTAGTGGCCACAACTGCAGCCACACACATTAACCATGGACATTATAATGCGATGGAATAGCTCTTTAGATAGGCTGTGATCGTTGGAAACGCTAATCTAATGAAGACATGTGGAGTATTCCTATATTAGTGGCATTATTAAAGTGCAGTTCAGACATGTAAACACCTTAATCAAACTATTACCATCATGTAGGACTCATGTAGCCACATTTTGTGTCAGGATAGTCCACATACAAAAGGGTCACGATACTGGAATTCGGTACCAATCGATACTGAAATTAAAAAAATTTCCTGCTAACATTTGAGCGATGTTGAGCGCGTTCTTAAACAGCGCAGATTTGCCATTGTGTTCACATGCTCAACAGAAATGACTGTGATTGGCCGTGAAGGTCATCAGTTCACCGACCTCACCGCTGTTTACTGAGTGTAAACACAGATACAGGGACACTGGAGCATTTTAAATCTGCGATTCATCAGCGGATCGCTGATATGTCAGCTCATAAACAGACAAGCTGATCTTCAAGGTTTTAAAACGCTCCAGTGTCCCTGTATCTGTGTTTATACTCAGTAAACAGCAGTGAGTTCGGTGAATTCCCGAACAGTCCTTTCTGTTGAGCATGTGAACACAATGGCAAATCAGCGCTGTTTAAGAACGTTTATAAAATATCGTGACAACCCTACCACACACACACAACTCTCAGCGCACATACATAGTGATCTCCTGGAGCACACGAACATGCACACGTGTTTGTGTGAGTGTGTGTAAAACTAATTTCTAACTTCGTGCAGACCGTTGAGGTAGATCATTTGGCTATGGTGAGCCCTGGTATAGTGACAAAGTGATTAAGTCAAGGAATGGTGTATAACTCTTATTTTTATCCATGATCTTACTTTCTCTTTCTCAGATTTCACTCCCCGGAGCATGTAATGGCATGTACCTCACTCAGGACGCATGTTAGGGTGTCCCCTACCATAATACAGTGGTCTCTTGTTAATCGCAGGTGTTAAGTTCTATAATTAACCCGTGATAGGTGAAATCCGCAAAGTAGTCCGCTTCATGATTTACAATTATAATAGATGTTTTAAGGCTGTAAATCCCCTCACTACACACTTTATAGACTTTTCTTAGACAGGCATTGATATTTTCACACTCTTCTCTCTTGTTTAAACACTCTCAAAGTCCAAACCTTCATGGAAAATAAGTCCAGTATTAAAGAATGAAACCAAAGATCAAAACCTGTTGTCAGACACATGGATAATGTTGGCATCCAGCGTAATGTTCTTTATCCTGCAGTCACTCATCCACAAAGCTGACCTAATCAACAGATGTCGTGTTATAGTTAAACACCGTTCAGTGATTCACTGAGGAACTGCGCTCACTGCCTGTAACGTTAACTTACATTATGCTAGCTCTCTATCCTCGGCCCGTTCTTAATTTTGATTCTGTAAAATGTCCAAGAAACACAGCGAAAATGGACCTTATTAAGTCTCAACCTTTATTACAGCTCATGGCGGACATTTCTCAAAGAGGGAATAACAAACATTGGTGTGCGACCCCCTTTACGATGATCTTGCTGTGGACAGTTCTTGTTGAAACCATAGACTGTAAAATATATGGACGGAGTATCCGTGACGTCACCCATAGGTTTCTGAAGAGCGCAAAAGAAGCTACAAGTAGGCGCGGCCAACCGTCGCCATTTTGTTCGCGCGTCATCGCACCCACGGCGGGATACCAAACAAGGGCAAAGAGGCGGAGAGTGGGCGGAGCTACAGACACCTGCTGGCACTCTGCTTAGACCTGGCAGACAGACTTTACTTTGGGAGAAACGCTTAATACTTCATTACCTGCGACTCGTTTGTGTTCTGACCACATGTGCTTGGCTGTACACTATATCAATAAAGTGTTTAGACTTTTAAAAACACTGTAGTAATACATTGAGCCACTAAACATTGTTCTTATGACGTTTTTCTACAGGAGGAAAATGCTAATTACTTCCAAACACTTCAGATATAGTGTGTGTTAGTAAATGCAGGACTACTGATGAACTCCAGCATAACACTGTATGATAACGCTTCAGATGACTGATCTAGAGCCTACAGCTAATCAATCTGTCACATTCTGGAGTGCTTTACGGGTCTAAAGAAAAATATTAATGATAAATGATCTTAAATAAAACAAATACATTTATAGAGATGGTATATAAGTATATAACTTTACTCACATGGGAAACGGAGGCCACGTGAATGGTTTGTGAGCACAATTAAGTGCACACAGCATCCCATATCATCTGATAATTGTAAGAAATAAGTCCAAAAGGCAGCTGACTGTGTAAAGCCACATAAAACAAAACAAAAATACGATGAATATGCCGAGATCAGTGGCTAATCTGCCGGATTCAGCTGAGGTGACGGCGACCAGCGAGACCTAGCTGTCACTCAAGTGGCCACGCCCTTAATTATGCAAACTTAATATAACCTAATATAAAGGAAATGGATGAGTTATAAAAAAATTCACCCCCCTCACAGTTGTCATTGAGGGTAATAAAAGCTATATGAACCAAAATGGTTCTGTGTACCAGGCTGTAAACACATTTTTTTCTGCTGTAAAGTTAACCATTCTAACAGTGGGCTCAATTGCAATTTGCTCTATTATGGAGCCAGGACTAGCGGAATTTTGATGAATTGCAGTTTCAGTTACTTCCGTATTGGCTTCCTGAGGGAGAGCGGGAAGTTGCCGCTTGGTTGAAACTCACACTGCTTGTGATCGGAGATTTATGTTACTTTGGCAAGCTGAACGCGTTCTGTACTGTACAGGAGACACAGAGGAGGTTGATTGACAATGGTCTACAGCCAATCAGAACACAATGCGCTGTAAATAAATCTGTGAAACTGGGAGGCTGCGAAAGGTGAACTGCGAAGGGCCAATGTATACCTAAAACTAAAAGATTGCCATAAAAACTCCTCAATGGCAAGGAAAGAGTTAATAAAACACATGTTCTGGAATGTTCTCCTCTATGATGTAATAAGGAGGATAAGCTCCGCCTCCACAGAAGATTGACACCCACTTCACTGCCTTCTTAGCTCCGTTAATGTGCATTATTAATATCATTCAGCTTCTGACGTTCATGCGATCGGGCCCAGAGCTGTAAATGCAGCAGAACGTGATGCATCTGCTTACTTTTGTGATTTTAGCAATGGATGAATGTAAACATTTAGCATTAGACTTGGAAGATTGTGTTATTGGCTTGAAGGTGTGTATAAATGTGTGTTTGTGTTCAGGCGGTTGTTGACGCAGCTGGAGGTGGCGCGGGGCGTCCGGAGCAGAGCGGGAGCAGATGGGAAAACCGCAGCACCCAAAGGCCCAGACGGAGTGATTCTCTATGAGCTCCACAGTCGACCCGAGCAGGAGAAGTTCACTGAATCTGCAAAGGTACAGCTTTCATTAGACATCCAGTGAGATCAGAGCCATGTTTAATTACCAATTGCTATTTCTGCGCATAGTAATTCTCTGTGGGTCTATGTGGGATGATTTTAAGGGTGTAGTAACAAAACACGTAATACATTAAAGAGCCCCTATTTTAAAATGATCTTCATGTAGTGTGTCACACAGCTCTAAGTGAAGTGAAATATCCAGCTAAGGCTTAAATCTGAAAGTGGACAGTTTTTAACTGATTGATTCATATAAAAAAAAAAAAGAGTCGACTCACTGTGGTTAGAATGAATCGTCTTCAAAAACAGTCTTTAGCCATTTCGGCGTGGCGTGGCTACGAAACATATGCCCCGCCCACTTGTTGCGCGCGCAAACCCGGGAAGATTCAAATTGTAACCGCTTGTACTGTATCAGGTTAACTCTTTATATTCTCATATCGCGTCTAATGCCACGTTGAAATGTGACGCGTGATGCTTTGTTTACGGATTTAAATGCGTTCGTGAGCTCATGTTCCACTGCCGTTTGTCATCGCTATGGCCACCGTCAGCTGATCCTACACGCGTGCAGCGGTCAAGGATCAGAATAGTTCAGCTTTTGCTGCTTCGTGGATTAATACTGAATGTGTGTCATAGTTACGAATGGAGCAATATGCTGGTGTTTAACTACACTGCTTTTGGCTGACGGTGTCTGAATACTGTTGAGTACGTTTTACTATGAAGTGTGTTTCGGGCGTCCGCTGCGATCTGATCCAATGTTGGCGAACCGGGGGCTTGACAAATCGCACTGGGAATTTTACTGTCTCGCGCTGAGCCATGATTGGATTGTCAACCAATCACAACAGGCTGTCATCGGTCCAATCAGCGCAGATTAGCTTCGCGCTAAGGAGGGGTTTGGGAACAAAGGAATCGCTGAACGATTCATATGAGAGTCGCTGGGATAATTAGGTAAAAATAAATGCAGATTATAAGACCATGAAAGTGATTTTTGACAGTGCATGCATAATAATATGTTGTAGGAGAGCCATAAAACCGAAATATGAGCCTTTTTAATGTATAATATGGGCTCTTTAAAGTACAAATTAAATCAAAACTAATCATATTGATTTTGCTCTGCACTCTCACATGGTCACTGATGCTAAGCAGGGCTGCGCCTGGTCAGTACCTGGATGGGAGACCACATGGGAAAGCTAGGTTGCTGCCAGAAGTGGTGTTAGTGAAACCAGCAGGGGTCGCTTAACCTGGGGTCTGTGTGGGTCCTAAGACACCAGTATATTGATGGTGCCCACTGAGCAGTATAGAGTCCCCTTCTTTTAAATGAGACTTTTAATCGAGCTCCTGACTCTCTGTGGTCATTAAAAATCCCACGATGTCCTTTGAAAAAGAGTAGGGGTTTAACTCTGGCATCCTGGCCCAATCTGCCCACTGGCCTCAGTCCATCATGGCCTTCTAACCATCCACAATCAGCTGGTGTGTGGTCTGGTGCAATGGCTGTCTCGTCATCCAGGTGGATGCTGCACACTGGTGGTGGATGAGGAGATTCCCCCCCAATCTGTAAAGCACTTTGAGTGTGCAGAAAAGAGCTATATGAATGTAAGGAATAACAAACAGAAATGCTGAGCAGGAGGAGTGTGTTCGGTTGTAATAACTCTCCCCCAACCCTTTTCCCCATCTTTCTGAATGAAACGACTTTACTACACCCAACCAGCTCGCAGTAGAAAAAATAAGCCACGCTCACAGTATTCTCATTTAATATTCAGTTTCTCTAGGAACTGCTTCACAGCTTCCGCTTCATGTGGACTTTTCACCTTTGTGTGTGTTGCAGGTGGCAGAGCTGGAAAGACGTCTGGCGGAGCTGGAGACAGCGGTGGGGTCTGGGTCAGACAAACGGGTGAGACAGAAACACTTACAACCAAAACTGATGAGTTTAGTCTAAAACACTTACTGTACTAAGGGCTGTGCAATATGAATAAATATATAGTAATGTGTATATATAGTTACAGAGATAATCATTAGCCCTTGAATTTTCAAATACTTCCCCAAGTGCTGTTTTGTTGATTGTTTTCATAACGTTTTTTTAATATAATAGTTTTAAGCTAATTTCTCATAACTAAATTATTTGATCTTTGTCATGATACAAGCACATAATATTCAACTAGATATTTTGTAAGATACTAGTATTCAGCTTAAAGTGACATTAACAGGTTAATTAGGGTAATTAGGCAAGTCATCGGACAACAGTGGTTTGTTCTGTAGACAAATGAAATACAGAAAATATTACTGTACAAATTGCATCGTGCATAATTACAAATAAAAACTGAGTATATATAATATAATAATAACATAATATAATATAATATAATATAATAATAATATAATATAATATAATATAATATAAATAATATAATATAATATAATATAATATAATATAATATAATATAATAATAATATAATATAATATAATATAAAATAATATAATATAATATAATATAATATAATATAATATAATATAATAATAATATAATATAATATAATAATAATATAATATAATATAATATAATATAAATAATATAATATAATATAATATAATATAATATAATATAATAATAATATAATATAATATAATATAAAATAATATAATATAATATAATATAATAATAATATAATATAATATAATATAATATAATAATAATATAATATAATATAATATAAAATAATATAATATAATATAATATAATATAATATAATATAATATAATATAATATAAAATAATATAATATAATATAACATAATATAATATAATATAATATAATATAAAATAATATAATATAATATAATATAATATAATATAATATAAAATAATATAATATAATATAATAATAATATAATATAATATAATATAATATAATATAATATAATATAAAATAATATAATATAATATAAAATAATATAATATAAAATAACATAATATATATACATACATGCATACACACGCACGCACACACACACACACACACACACACACACACACACTACTGGTCAAAAGTTTGGGGTTAGTACGATTTTTAAGTGTATTAAAATAAGCTTCTCCTGCTCACCAAGGCTTATTTCATCATACATTCTGTATTCTAATTGTGAAATATTATTACACTATAAAGTAACTGTTCAAAAGTAGTTTATCATTTAATATAATAATTTATTCCGATGATTTTAAAGATGAATTTTCAGCTTTATTACTCCAGTCTTCAGAGTCACATGACCCTTCGCTCTAATACTTTTACACTCATCAGGCTGATGAAGACTTGACACACCTCACACAACTCTTCCATACATGTAGCATGCACTGCACTTTAACCAATATTGCCTACAATAGTTTACCACCAACAGTCAAACTATGTGGACACTCATTTATTGTCTTATACATATTACTGTCAACATTGCCAATTGTATATTGTCTTGTTTTTTGGGAGGATGTTGTTATATTTTGCACTGTCATTGTATTTTGCTTCGTCTGTATTTTGTCTTGAGCCAGCACCTAAGCTTTTCACTCATCATAGTACACGTGCTGCAATGTAACAATAAAAGTGATTTGATTATTATTATTATTATTATTATTATTATTATTATTATTATTATTATTATTATTATTTATGGTATTAGTAATAAACGCAATAATGACTGGAGTAATAAATTCATTTGAAACTACATACAATAAGTAATAAATAAATATTTAATAATTATTTAACAATTTATTTTTTTTACATTTAATAAATGTTGCCTTGATGACCAGAATAATTTGATTTAAATTATTAAATAAAATTAGTTATAAAAAAAAGAAAAAGGTGACCCTAAACTTTTGACCGGTAGTGTACATTCATTCACTCATTTTCTTTTCGGCTTAGTCCCTTTATTGATCCGGGGTCGCCACAGCGGAATGAATCGCCAACTTATCCAGCACATGTTTAACGCAGCGGATGCCCTTCCAGTTGCAACCCGTCTCTGGGAAACATTCACACACACTCACTCACACTCGTACACGACGGACAATTTAGCCTACCCAATTCACCTATAGCGCATGTCTTTGGACTGGGGGGGAAACCGGAGCACCCGGAGGAAACCCACGCAAACGCAGGGAGAACATGCAAACTCCACACAGAAAAGCCACCTGAGCCTAGGCTCAAACCAGTGACCTTCTTGCTGTGAGGCGACAGCACTACCTACTGCATCACTGCGTACTAAAAAGTTGCGTACTACTGCGTACTACTAACTTTCTTCCGCGACTCCCCAACCCTCTTCACTTTCGGCACCCACCCCGCCCCCCAGCTCTCCACTTTTGTGCGCTACACCTCTACATTCTCGGGTAACATGCCAGATCCGTTACCCCAATCTGTTCCGGGACCTCGCAATTCTCAAATTAAGCACAGTATACATACATGCACACATGTTCATATTTACATCTGAGGAGAATGTAAGTTTTCAGATTGCATGTGTTAGAGCTTTTTGTTTGACTATTGGATTTTTCCTCTTTGGATCAGTAAAGTTTTATTGATTAATTAATTAATTTTTTAATTATTTAATTTTTCTGACTGTGTGTGTGTTTTCAGGGGCCGCTCAGCTCCGGGGTTCAGGGCTCCAGTCTGACGGTAAATGCACTGATCAACATCTCCAATAATCTATATTTATTATTATTATTATCACATGATATTGTAAAAGAGTTTCACATGCACACGAGCTGCTGTGCAACCACCAAAACCTACACCAAAAGCCAACACACACATTTGTAAGTGAGGTGAGACCTGCTGTGATGGCCGTGATAATATGCGGTGTTGATCTCTGTCCACAGGAGACTCTGGAGCTGCTGCAGGCGCGGGTCAGTGCTCTAGACGCCGCCACACTGGACCAAGTGGAGGCCAGACTACAGGTGAAACACACACACACACACATAAGCAGATCACACTGATTAAGCTCTTATTAGGCAGTCATAAGAGTCTTATACCATTCCATCCTAGTAACTACTATAACATTTTATCTCAATAAGTAACTCAATAGCTGTTTTTCATCCAACGATGTGAAATAGATTCATGCACAAAAATGGAATATTGCACAAAACATGACAAATAAAGCAGCGTGTCCATCAAAGCGAATAAAATAGTCTTTGTAATAAATATCAGATTACTAATTGTTCTTATTATTATTATTTATTTAATTTTGAAATGTGACTCTGGACCGCAAAATCAGTCAAAAAATCTCTGCAATCTTCTGAAGTTAAGTTTTCTGAGCTGAATAAATCATCTTTCCATTGGCGTTTGGTCTGTTAGGGTGGACAATATTTAGCTGAAATGCAACTATTAGACAATCTGGATTCTGAGGGTTTTAAAAAAATCTAAATATTGAGAAAATCATCTTTAAAGGGCACCTATGGTAAAAAATCTACTTTTTCAAGCTGTTTGGACAGACAAATGTGCATGTATGGTGTATAGACCGTCATATTGGGGTGACATAAGCACACCCAGTGCTTTTTTTTCAATTTAACAACATAAAAAACGGTGGACCAATTGGAGCGGTTTTCAAACCGACCGCAACTTTACGTAGGAGAGCGGTCCCCCCGCCCACCAATATTGATTGACAGCTGCGCGTCATCATATCCTCAGTTTGTTGATTCACGTCCGCCATTTTCAGCGTGAGTGGAAGCGATATCACTAAAGGAACACGCTAGCTCTATTTGTAGATGCAAGGCTCATTGGGCTCAACACAAGATCAATATTCTCCACATGATCGCTCTAATCGGAATTATTGGTTGTATCTTTAGGTAGGTTTGCAAACATGTGTACTTCTCATTGAGTCTACCTTATACTTCAGCCGTTTGCATTTCTCGTGATCCCAGAAGCTCCCTGTGATCTTAACTAGCATGCGTTTTAGAATTCTAAACAAAGGTTTCTATCAGGGTACACTCAAGTCGACGGCTGGGCGCCACGGACCGCTGCAGAAACCCATGTTTAGAATTCAAAAATGCGTGGTGCGACGATTCGGGACACTTCATGTTTCTGTCGCGCTACAGAGAGTGTCTGGTGTGCCGTGTCGCGGCTTCGAGCGGCGCATCCGGTGCCTCAGTCAAAGTTAATTCAGTGTGCGTGGTTATTAGTTTCTGTGTACAAGCTCGGCACTTGAAACTAGCACACAGTTGGCTGTAAAACTGTACAAAGACGCTAGGTTTTTCAGGTTTTAAACTGAACCTAAACTGGCACACTCAGAAGAACCATAATATTAATATTAAATCATAAAAAAGAGGTAAACTATGTGCCCTTTAAAGTTGAAGGAATTAAGTTTTTAGCAATGCACAGTACTCATCAAAAATTGAGTTCCAATATATATATAGTAGAGAATTTACAAAATGTCTTGAAAGAGATTGATCTGTATTTTATACTCTTATGATTTTTGGCATAAAATAAAAATCAATACATTTGACTGGCGTTTCCCACAAATATACCCCTGCAGCTTGACTGATTTTGTGTTTCCAAGGATAGAGTAATATAGTTCTAGTTGAACTGTTAATGTTGTTATTGTGTATTGTGAGTCTAGCCTGAGCTGTTCCTGAGTCAGTAGTGGACTGAGTTGGGCGTACTGCATTTCACAGTAACGCGTTATTGTATTCTAATGATGTTTTTGGGGAACGCGGTAATGTAACCAATTACATTTTAAATTTGTGTAATCTGATTACAGTTACTAAAGTCAGTGTAAGTGTGTTACTTGTGTTACAAATAAAGATTTTGGAAGAAAAAATGCTTCTTTTAAAATCACGTTTTCTGCTGCAACGTCATTTAATGAGCATTCGATTTTAAAGAGCTGGCAAAAGTGAGCTGAAATGGTTGCTGGCGAGAGTGGTTGCTGCTTGGGAAATACAGACGTTACTTTGTTTTCATTGAGCATAAAAGCAAAACTTTTGCTGTGAAATTCAGTCTATGTGCAGTCTCTAAAGAACTTTCAACTGCTTTTAACTCGACCAGCGACTTGTTCAAGCAATTGAAAAGAAATTCAATTTTTTTTTCACTTCTCCTTTATTTGTATAGCGCTTATACAATGTAGATTGTGTCAAAGCAGCTTCACATAGAAGATCATAGTAAATAGGAACAGTGTAGTTCAGTTTGTAGAGTTGAAGTTCAGTTCAGTTTAGCTCAGATCAGTGTGGTTTAATAATCACTACTGAGAGTCCAAATATTGAAGAGCAAATCCAACGATGTGCAGCTCTACAGATCCTGAACCATGCAAGCCAGTGGCGACAGCGGAGAGGGAAAAAACTTCACTAATTGGCGAAAGTGAAGAAAAAAAACCTTGAGAGAAACCAGGCTCAGTTGGGCATGACCATTTTAATTTCTCCGCTGGCCAAACGTCTTGTGCAGAGCTGCAGTCTCAGTGGCGGAGGCTGGAAGCTGGGCCTCAGTGAAGACTCATCTGTTCCTGGAGCGTCGCATAAATCAGTCTCATGTTCTCCACTCCTCCATGACCATCACAGTAGCTGCTCAGGATACGGCCAGGATTATGGAAACCTTGGGATCATCTCGTCGTTGGTCTTGGATCGAATCAGTGACTCTGCATAGTCTGAGGGCCTCGGGAAGAGTATCCCCAGGTGAAAATGGAGAATAAAGAGAATAATTAGCGTAGCTGATGTTCATAGTGTATATAAACAAGATGCAGAACCTGTGTGGAAACCCGCTAAGTGGTGCACTAAGTGTATGCTTTACTGAACAGATAGGTCTTTAATCTAGTTTTGAATTGGGAGAGTGTGTCTGAGCCTCGGACGTTATCAGGAAGGCTATTCCAGAGTTTAGGAGCTATAAATGAGAAGGCTCGACCTCCTTTAGTAGACTTTGCTGTTCGAGGTACTACCAGAAGCCCTGAGTTTTGAGACCTTAAAGAGCGAGTTGGATTGTAGCGAGACAGAAGGTTGGTTAGATAAACAGGAGCTAGATTATTTAAAGCTTTATATGTAAGAAGCAATATTTTAAATTCAATACGAAACTTAACAGGCAGCAAGTGTAAGGAGGATAAAATTGGGGTGATGTGATCAAATTTTCTAGACCTGGTGAGAACAGCCCGACTCCTTAACAGGCTAAATTAAAAGAATTGTGCAGGTTCAGGAGTTAAGGTATCTTCTAAATGTAAAGAGAAGAGTAGTTGCTTATGGGGCCGTTCACATATCGCGTCTTTTGCGCGTGCGCATATTTTGGGAGCGCATTTTGCTCGCATTTCCCAGGCGCACTCTGTTGAAAACGTGACGAGAACTGACCGCGAGTCCTGTGACAAGAACTGACCGATCAGCTTCATACTTTGGAATAGACATCTGTGCGGGATTGAAGTTTTAATCCTGCTCCCGCCAGGTTTTATTCTGCACCCGCCATACATTCAGTCTTTGTTCACCCGTTTTCTACCCGACTGTTTCCGCTAAATTTAGATCTGGTTTTCAAATCTCACGTTAAAATCGGACACTACCAGAAGAGAGAGATAACAGATAACAGTGTAGGTTGTGCGAGGATTGTAGGCTAAATGTCAGTTTTGTTTGCCCCTTTGTGATGAGACATGAGTGCCGCGTGACGTGTGGTTAGGTACAGCCACAGGAATGGAGACCTCTACTTTGGAATATGTACATTTAGCTAGACTGATTACCTCAGACAAACACAGCACATCTAAACACTGCAGTGCTTTTACACTATGGATGTCAGTGGGTCCAGTTTTTTCTTTTCTATTAAAAAAAAGACTAACCAGTTTGGAACAAGTGAATTTGAAGTTTTGGCTGCACTCTTTAAGTCTTTTGATGATGTCAAGCTGCTGTGATCAACACATTGTATTGATTTTCAGTGAATTTTAAAGTACTGAAAGAGCTGCAGATTATTTAGTATTTCCATAGGTATATTTTATATGTTCTAAAAGTAACTTAAGAGTAAAGTAATTAGTAATCTGATTACTTTTTACATGACGTAATTAGTAATGTAATCAAATTAAAATGTTCAAGTAGTAGTCAGCAATTTGTAATCTTAATTTGTACACTGCTAGTGGACCCTGAACATTTCTTTTCTGACTGCTTTCAGAGTGTTTTGGGGAAGATGAATGAAATCGCGAAACACAAGGCAGCGATGGAGGACGCAGAGACTCAGAGTAAAGTAAGTGTGCAGTCCAGATGATGATGGTGATGTGCTTTAAAAAAAGAAGAATAAACATTTCTCAGCATAATTCAGCACATCCCATTTTTGAAAATAAAAATTTGTATGCATTTCTCAGTGAATATAAACTATATAATTTGGTGCTTTTAAACAGAACAGGGGCGACACAGTAGGTAGTGCTGTCGCCTCACAGCAAGAAGGTTGCTGGTTCGAGCTAGGCTTAGTTGGCGTTTCTGTGTGGAGTTTGCATGTTCTCCCTGCGTTCGCGTGGGTGTCCTCCGGTTTCCCCCACAGTCCAAAGACATGTGGTATAGGTGAATTGGGTAGGCTAAATTGTCCGTAGTGAATGTGTGTGTGAATGAGAGTGTATGGATGTTACCCAGAGATGGGTTGCGGCTGGAAGGGCATCCGCTGCGTAAAAACGTGCTGGATAAGTTGGCGGTTCATTCCGCTGTGGTGACCCCTGATTAATAAAGAGACTAAGCTAAGAAGAAAATGAATGATAAACAGAACAGTTATATACACCAAACGTCTTTAGGAATAGAAAGATAATACATTTAAATTCGCAATTTGCATTGTTATTGCTAAAAGAAATGAAAACTGCATCGATTGAAACTAAATTTGATGTTTTTGTTCATTTCTCTTGATTTTTCCTGTTTATTAAGCATATATTACATCAAGATATTTAGTAAAATGTCAAAAATATTAATTTAAAAGTGAGATTTCAACATTTGACACTGATAATTGTTTTAAACTATCATGATTACGGTTGTGATTAATTTTGATTATTAATTTCCCAATCTTGTGTGTGTGCGCGCTTGTGTATGCTTTTGCATGTGTGCGTCTGTCTGTCTATGTGTGTGTGCACCTGTATTTGTGTGTGCAGGTCTCTCAGCTGTATGATGTGGTGCAGAAGTGGGATGCGATGGCCACTTCTCTCCCGCAGGTGGTGCAGAGACTCACCGCAGTCCGAGAGCTGCACGAGCAGGGTAGCGCTGTGTTTACATCATCATTACTGCATCATACACCTCAGTACTACAGCTGCTTTAGGGTCTGGCAGTCAAATAATCTTAAAGAACAAATCTAAAATATGGATATAATAGCATAAATTATTAATTACTTTAATAAATTACTGCTCTTTGATTGGTTAATTAATAAGACTAATATAGCTACATGAAATCGGACTGTATTTATCTTTGTGTAGTTCTGTTTACACATTTATTTAGGATTATAATAATAACAATAATTATCATTATTATGTTGAAACTGTTTTGTGCAGTGTGTGTGTGTGTTATGATGTATGTGTGTGTTTGTGTGTTTGCAGCGATGCAGTTCGGGCAGCTCCTGACTCACCTGGACACAACACAGCAGATGATCAACAACTCGCTGAAGGACAACGGCACACTCCTGACACAGGTCACACACACACACACTTATAAACACACTCAGTCCTTCATTTATGAACACACACACTACCTGACAGAAGTCTTGTGGCCTATTTAAGTTTTAGGAACAGTAAATAATAAGTTGACTTCTAGTTGATGATTGTGTATCGGAAGTGTCTTATATGAAAGGTAAAGGCCTCTAGATGAGGATTATTTGAGCACAATATAATCTGATCATGTCTTGATGTTGACTGATTTGATTAGGACAGTGCGGTCTGACTCTGCTTAGACTAAAGTCTGCTCACTGAACCTTCAATAATGTCCAGTATAGAATATGTGCTCATGCTGCAGTGGAAACAGAATGAATATTGTGTCTGACTCCATCATGAGCTTGGAGGACTGCATCCATACATCTCTGACATGACTCAAATCACTGATTAATAAAGTCATCCAAGGTGTTGCTAAGGTGTTGTTAGGCAGTTGCAAGCCGTTGTGTTTGCTAGGGTATTCTGAGTAGTTTCTAAGTTTTATGTGGTTGTTAAGATGTTGCTAGGTGGTTGCTACAGTGTTCTGAGTGGTTGTGAAAGCAAGATGGTGCTAGATGATTGCTGTGGTGTTCTAGGTTGTTGCTAGGCGGTTGCTTGGGTGATCTGATTAGTAGCTAGATGGTTACTGTGGTGTTCTAGGTTGTTGTTAGACAGTTGCTAAGGTTTTGCAATGTGGTTGCTAAGGTGTTGCTAGGCGATTGCTAGGTAATTACTAAGGTGTTGATAAGGTGTTCTGGGTAGTTGCTAGGCGGTTGCTAAGGTGTTGCTAGGCGGTGACTAAGGTGTTCTGAGTGGTTGCTAGGCGGTTGCTAAGGTGTTGCTAGGTCATTGCTATGGTGTTCTGAGGGGTTACTAAGGCGTTGCTAGGTGGTTGCTGAGGTGTTGCAATGGGGTTGCTAAGGTGTTCTGAGTGGTTGCTAAGCTGTTGCTAACATAAATTAGTATGGTTCTAGTATGAATTAGCATTATGCTAGCATGTTTCTAATATGAATTAGCATGTTTCCAGTATGAATTAGCATATTAGCATGAATTTAGTATGAATTAGCATGTTTATAGTATGAATTAGCATAGCATGAATTTTGTATGAATTGGCATGTTTATAATATGAATTGACATATTAGCAAGAATTTAGTTTGATTTAGCATGTTTATAGTATGAATTAGCATGTTAGTATGTCGTTGGCATGGATTGGCATGTGGTATGTTTGTCCAATGTTAAGTCAATGGTAGTTTTTTTTTTTTTTTCAATCAAAGTCTATGGGACAGTTGCTAGGGTGCCGTAAGTGGTTGCTAGGGTGTGGCTAGTAAGTTGAAAGGTCCTCAGTGATTGGCAGATTGGTAGTCTGCGTTAAATGAGCGTAACTGTAAGTCTGTATGACAGTCTGGTGCAAAGTTATGAGGTCATAAAGTTTGGTCCAATGTTAAGTCAATGGGACTTTTCTGAAATTTCTGGGTCCATTTTGGCAAAACTGAAAGTCGGATCAGTTGGAAAAGATATAGCAACCAGAGTCAGACCAGTTTGGAGGTCTGGTGTTAGTTTGGTGGTTGTAGTATGAACGGTCTAGAAGGAGATGCATATAGAAATTAGTCTCAGTAGAAGAAGACGTTTATGTAGTATAACAGTATTACTGCGTCCGAAACCGCATACTTCCATACTATACAGTACGCTAAAATCAGTATGCGAGCCCAGTAGTCTGTCCGAATTCATAGAATTCGAAAATCAGTATGCGAGAAGTACCCGGATGACTTGCTACTTCTGGCGAGATTCTGAAGTGCGCATCCCATGATGCCCCGCAAGAGAATTCATGAATGGGAGTGAAGCGACTCAACTGATATGGGTAGGTCATGTGACCACGACAAAATGGCGGATGTAGTACCTCTGAGTTCTATTCACACTGCTCACATTCATACGGTATAGAACATACTTTTCTAACGCCCGAGTAGTACGTTTAAATTCAAATGCAGTACCTACTGAGTAGTAGGCGGTTTCGGACGCAGCCTATGTCAGCTTTCTCAAGCCACAGTGATCATACTTTCACATTTACTAATGCGTTATTACCATATTCATCATGCTCGATTACATTAGTTAGTGCACTCTCAGTTAACAGTTTCTCACTGTAGAATGATCAGGTGTGTGTTTATTCATGAATCCTCCATCTTTCTGACTGGCTGCAGGTCCAGCAGACCATGAAGGAGAATCTGCTGGCTGTAGAGGAAAACTTCTCAGCACTGGACCAGAGGATGAAGAAACTCAACAAGTAGACGCTCCTTCTGCTCCTTTCTGTTTTTCTCTTCCACTAAAGCAGACGAAGGTGGAGACCAAACCACAGCTCCACCCTTTATCATTCACACAGACTCTGAAACTCACGTCTGAATCTGAAAATAATGAAGACCCGAAGTTCTGCAGCAGAGAGAGTGTTTCCGCATCTCCATCGTGAGTCACACGGACTGCAATGTGTAAATATACAGGCGCTCACATGCGTTTTACTTCGTTTGTGTCTCGTTTCTAGTCCAAATATCTACAAATTCTGAAATCAAGAAGCATTTACTAGACTAGTAGCACGTATTCTCCTGTTTTCAGAAATAATGAGAATTAAATGAGCTTATCCTTAAAAAAGGCTGAATGATCTGCTAATGGAGTAAACTAAATAATCTTCTTGTTTTTCTGACCTCATTGGCAGATTATTTTGCTTGTTTTAAGGAAATACCCACCTAATTTTGTCTCATTATTTCTGAAAACGAGAGAATATGTGTTACTAGTCTAGAAAATGCTTCTTGATTTAGGAGTGTTTAGATATTTGGACTAGAAATGAGACACAAGCTCTAGGTAAAGCTTTTCTGCAGTGTATTGTACTGATCTTGTTCTCATGTAACCGTTATTGTATTATTAATGTGGTCTTCAGTCCACAAATGATGCCCATTTTCAATATAGGATTTCAAACGCTTCTCTGGATAATAAAAAGCTTCCAGAAACGACGGCTCGTGTTGTTTTTTCTCAATGTCTATCCAGTCTTTCAGTGGTTTTCTCAATCATGATGATGAATACAGAGGCTGCGTCCCAATTCACATACTTATACTACACACTAATAGTATGTGTTTTTTGTGAAGGAAAAGTACACACTTTTGAGTGTGTAACAGAAGAGTATGCAAGCTTTTGGGACACACTACTACTTCGTTAACAGATCGTTGTGTTGCTTAGTTACGAGCCCTGTCAATCATCCACATTTCTTTCATATTTAATTTCCTACCTTAGCAGCAGCAGGTTTATCTCCCATTCACGAGTCCTTCATGCAGAGAACTCTCCTCAGGTGTTTGGATAATTCTGCGTTCAGACGTTAATGTCCAAACACGTCTTTATATGTTAAGTATAGTGAGATAAGTGCAGATGAAATCTAACACAGAAACCGCGATTAAAACATGTTCCAGTGGGCGATATATTAATTAACAGTCATACAAACATCTTTACCGAAGCCTCTCTAGTTGACGGTTGGTCTCGCGCGTCCATCATGTTTGTAGTTTGTTTACACTTTTCACCCGCATTTGTAGTTATACATTCCTACGCGCAATGTATTGTGGGCAATATCAGCGGTTAGAGTATGGACGCTTCTACACTTCGAGTTTTTATCGGAAAAAGTAAACCATACGGGAACCTTTGGCGTACTCTTCAACATACTATGGTTTGGGACATACTAATTCTACTTTTAAATGCTATTTAGGACAGATAGTATGCGAATGGTGAGATTTAGAGATTTTGTTTTAATCGTCAGCAATTTTATCACTATTGAAGCTCAAGTGTGGCATGGTGGCTCAATGGTCAGCACTGTAGCCTCACCGCAAGAAGGTCAATGGTTCCAGGTGCTCCGGTTTCCCCCACAGTCCAAACACATGCGTTATAGGGGAATTGAACTGGCCGTAGTGTGTGTGCGTATGGGTGTTTTCCAGTTGCAGCTTGAAGGGCATCCACTGCAAAAAACATGCTGGAATAGTTGGCGGTTCATTCCGTTGTGGTGACCCCTGATGAATAAAGGGACTAAGCTGAAGGAAAATGAATGAATTCAAGCTCAAACGTGTCAGATATATACAGAGTTTGTACGGTCAGGAGAAACCTGGAAAAGTCAGGGAATATTGACAGCATTTTCCACGCCTGTAAAAGTTTTGAAGTTATGGAAATGTGTTTAACAAATACCCGTATACGTGAATATAGGTTAGCTGTCTGTCATTGCTCTCAGATGATTAGTGCAGTGTAATCTAAATACATTTTACTACATTTAAAGTAAATTGTGTTTTATCATATGCTGTAATCTAGTGTGGAAAGAGTACCAAAAAGAGTAGCATTACTTGCCCAAAAATGTAGTGCGAGAAGAGTAAAAGTATCTGTTGTAAATATTACTCAAAGTAGGCGTAAAAAGTAGACCTTTTAAAAGTACTCAAGAGCTGTGAGTATTACGCTGTGAAAAGCTGATGCATTTACATGTAATTAGTAGATGTGTGTAAACGTAATATTCTGTAGTGCATCTAGTTATTGCCCAGCAGGCACACAACATCATAAGACGTTAATATTAGGTTAGATTTAGGTTGTGATGTCAGGTTGCCAAAATTCAATGTCTAGCCAGCATCTAAGCATATTATTTTGATGTCCAATAATGACGTCAAATGACGTTGATTTTAGGTTGCATTGGAAACTGACCAAAATCCAACATCAGCATCTTAAACCAACGTCATATTGATGTCAAATACTGACATTAATTCATCAGGTATGGCAACCAAAATCCAACGTCTGATAGACGTCATAGTGGTAACATCCACACAACGTTGATATTTGGTTGATTTTAGGTTGGACGTTGGACATTGTCGTTGCCCTGATGTTGGATTCTGATGTCAACCAGATTTTCATTTCCAAACAAAATGTCAACGTCCCCACAATGTTGGGGTACGACGTCATTTCGGTCATCAGTGACGCATCTAAACAGTCTCAGGTTTACAGTCTTTCTGATTACAGTATTTGTAATGTTACATTACACCACTGGCTGTAATAAATGTGAGCGTGCATTGCTTTTATTTACCACATACATAGACACTACAAGTAAACTCTCATGACCTAATGTTTCATGCAGACTCTTGGAGCTTTAGTAAAAATGTGCTTAAACGCTGTATATAAGACACATTTGTTCATTCAGTTACAGATACAGAAGCACTAATAGATATTTTGCAATACTCAAAAACAAAACAAAAGCGTGATTCCTGAAAATGACAAATCTCAGTAATGTGCATAATCTTTTGTGCAATAGTACTCTTCCATTCACAATAACATTGAGTTTTGTTTGTGCAAATTAACACACACACACACACACATATATATATATATATATATATATATATATATATATATATATATATATATATATATATATGAGGGTGTTTACATTAATTTTAAATGTAAGTTTTTTTTATAATCTTGCTCTAAAATGTCCAAATTTTCCTAAAAACTTTTTTTTTAAAGCTTATTTTGTTGGTAAAGTATTATTATTTTTTATTATTACGTTTCATTCCCTCATTTAGAGCAGTGCACTGAACGATTACATGCTTAAACTGACTAGTTAAAAGCATAGCATAAATATATTCTCTATAACACGGCTCTAGACTTTATTAGGTACACCTCACTAGTACCCTTTTGCCTTCAGAACTGCTTTAATCCTTCATGTCTGAGATTCAACAAGCTACTGGAAATATTCCTCAGAGATTTTTCACCATATTGACATGATAGCATCACACAGTTGCTGCAGATTTGTCAGCTGCACATCCATGATGTCAATCTCCCGTTCCACCACATCCCAAAGGTGCTCTATTGGATTGAGCTCTGGTGACTGTGGAGGCCATTTGAGTACAGTGAACTCATTGTCATGTTCAAGAAACCAGTCTGAGATGATTCACGCTTTATGACATGGTGTGTTATCCTGCTGGAAGTAGCCATCAGAAGATGGAGACACTGTGGTCATAAAGGGATGGACATGGTCAGCAACAATACTCAGGTAGGCTGTGGTGTTGACACGATGCTCAATTGGTACTAATGGACCCAAAGTGTGCCAAGAAAATCTCCCCCACACCATTACACCACCACCACCAGCCTGAACCGCTGATACAAGGCAGGATGGATCCATGCTTTCATGTTGTTGAGGCCAAATTCTGAGCCGAGCATCCGAATGTGGCAGCAGAAATGGAGACTCATCAGACCAGGCAACGTTTCTCCAATCTTCTATTGTCCAGTTTTGGTGAGCCTGTGTGAATTGTAGCCTCAGTTTCCTGTTCTTAGCTGACAGGAGCGGCACCGGTGTGGTCTTCTGCTGCTGTAGCCCATCCGCCTCAAGGTTGGACGTGTTGTGTGTTCAGAGATGCTCTTCTGCAGACCTCGGTTGTAACGAGTGCTTATTTGAGTTACTGTTGCCTTTCTATCAGCTGGAACCAGTCTGGCCATTCTCCTCTGACATCATCAAGGCATTTGCGCCCACAGAACTGCCGCTCACTGGATATCTCCTTTTTCAGACCATTCTCTGTAAACCCTAGAGATGGTTGTGCATGAAAATCCCAGTAGATCAGCAGTTTCTGAAATACTCAGAGCAGCCCGTCTGGCACCAACAGCCATGCCACGTTCAGAGTCACTTAAATCCCCTTTCTTCCCCATTCTGATGCTCGCTTTGACCTGCAGCAGATCGTCTTGATCATGTCTACATGCCTAAACGTGTTGAGCTGCTGCCATGTGATTGGCTGATTAGAAATTTGCATTAACAAGCAATTGGACAGTTAACGCCTTAAATTAAGGTGCTAATTAATCACCTTAAAGACAAGTAAACTTCTCTTACAAATAAAAATAAAACCAAGCAGTAGACCTCCTCTCATCATTTAAAACATTTTAATTTGTTAAATAAAAAAAAAAATCAACTCCCAATAAAAAAGCAAATGCTACTTGTTCACAATCTCAAAGTATTTTCTTTACAAATCAAACATGAATATGAGAAAGGAAAGTTGGTCTGTTTTTCCTCTGCAGGAGAAATATTTTACAAATTGATCATTTTTTTGTTTTCCTAAAAAAGGTGTACAAAATAAAATACTAAAACTGTACATATTTACAGGAATTCAATAGTAAAATTGCATAATCAGCCTCATTATTAAATCATTATTTTAAATATTCAGTAATATTCTTGTGCCTGTGTTGATGAACTCTGGGAAACACAGTCCTGATCCACGACTAAAGCCTACAGACCTACAAATACACAATACACACATACCTGCTTCTCTCTCTCACACACACACACACGCACACAGAGAAAAAACACAGACGACACAGAGTTATGAGTGAAACTGACTCTCAATCTGTTAGTGAAGGGTGTTTGGACTGAAGGATAGAGGGAAAGCAAAACAATATATATGGAGAGTTTATTAGTCATTACTATATTAGTGTTGTGCCCCCTATACATACACTTACTGTGACGCTTGAGGACTGATGTTTGCAGACTGTTAACTGTGTGTCGCTTCATTTAAAGCCACAAGAGGGAACTTTACAGCGGCCGATAGAGCTTAACATGCTGCAATTTAAGAAAACAAATGTAATTACAGCAGCAAATTAAGGAAAGATCTTCATCTGTTTGACATAAACGTTAGAAAACACGCTGCATTTTCACACATCGCAAACAAATTAATGAACCGCGCTGCATTTTCACACCACTTTCAAATAGTTTGGAACACAACAAATGTTTTAAAGGGACCCTAAACCGTGATGGACTCGGCTATTTAGGTTAACGTTATTTAGGCTAATAATATACTAAAGACGTTTAAATAAACGAAAAACGTAATATTCACAGATCACCTTCAACTACACTGAGCAATAGCAAAGAGCATTGAATCAAGCGGTGTCCGTCAAGTTTTTGGGTCACCTTGAAACATTTCCGCTGTGATGCATTATTTTTGCAAGTGTGAGAAAACACAACACGTTTTCAAAAATTGCGTTGTGAAAAAATGCAGCACGTTTTCGTAAATTTGTTTGCGCTGTGAGAAAATGCAGCGCATTTTCGTAAATTAGTTTTTGTGTTATGTGAAAACGCAACACGTTTTCATAAATTGTTTGCGTTGAGAAAATGCAGCGCATTTTCGTAAATTTGTTATGTGATAACGCAACACGTTTTCATAAATTGTTTGCGTTGAGAAAATGCAGCGCATTTTCGTAAATTTGTTATGTGATAACGCAACACGTTTTCATAAATAGTTTTTGTTGTGAAAAAAATGCAGCGCATTTTCGTAAATTTGTTATGTGATAACGCAACACGTTTTCATAAATTGTTTGCGTTGTGCAGCGATTTTTCGTAAATTTGTTTGCGTTGTCAGACAACGCAACACGTTTTCATAAATTGCGTTGTGAAAAAATGCAGCACGTTTTCATAATTTGTTTGTGTTATGTGAAAATGCAACATGTTTTCATAAATTGTTTGCGTCGTGAAAAAAATGCAGCACAATTTTGGAAATTTGCGTTGTGAGAAAATGCAGCGCATTTTCGTAAATTTGTTATGTGATAACGCAACACGTTTTCATATATTGTTTGCGTTGTGAAAAAATGCAGCACGTTTTCGTAAATTTATTTGCGCTGTGAGAAAATGCAGCGCGTTTTCGTAAATTTGTTTTTGTGTTATGTGAAAACGCAACACGTTTTCATAAATTGTTTGCGTTGTGAGAAAATGCAGCAAATTTTCGTAAATTTGTTATGTGATAACGCAACACGTTTTCATAAATTGTTTGCATTGTGCAGCGATTTTTTGTAAATTTGTTTGCGTTGTCAAAAAACGCAACACGTTTTCATAAATTGCGTTGTGAAAAAATGCAGCACGTTTTCATAATTTGTTTGTGTTATGTGAAAATGCAACATGTTTTCATAAATTGTTTGCGTCGTGAAAAAAAATGCAGCACAATTTTGGAAATTTGTTTGCGTTGTGAGAAAATGCAGCGCATTTTCGTAAATTTGTTATGTGATAACGCAACACGTTTTCATATATTGTTTGCGTTGTGAAAAAATGCAGCGCGTTTTCGTAAATTTGTTTGCGTTGAGAAAATCCAGCGTGTTTTCGTAAATTAGTTTTTGTGTTATGTGAAAACGCAACACGTTTTCATAAATTGTTTGCGTTGAGAAAATGCAGCGCATTTTCGTAAATTTGTTATGTGATAACGCAACACGTTTTCATAAATTGTTTGCGTTGTGAGAAAATGCAGCGCATTTTCGTAAATTTGTTATGTGATAACGCAACACGTTTTCATAAATTGTTTGCGTTGTGCAGCGATTTTTCGTAAATTTGTTTGCGTTGTCAGACAACGCAACACGTTTTCATAAATTGCGTTGTGAAAAAATGCAGCACGTTTTCATAATTTGTTTGTGTTATGTGAAAATGCAACATGTTTTCATAAATTGTTTGCGTCGTGAAAAAAATGCAGCACAATTTTGGAAATTTGTTTGCGTTGTCAGTAAACGCAACACGTTTTCATAAATTGCGTTGTGAAAAAATGCAGCACGTTTTCATAATTTGTTTGTGTTATGTGAAAATGCAACATGTTTTCATAAATTGCGTCGTGAAAAAAATGCAGCACAATTTTGGAAATTTGTTTGCGTTGTGAGAAAATGCAGCGCATTTTCGTAAATTTGTTATGTGATAACGCAACACGTTTTCATAAATTGTTTGCGTTGTGAAAAAAATGCAGCACGTTTTCGTAAATTTGTTTGCGTTGTCAGAAAACGCAACATTTTCATAAATTGCGTTGTGAAAAAAATGCAGCACGTTTTCATAATTTGTTTGTGTTATGTGAAAGTGCAACACGTTTTCATAAATTTGTTTGCGTTGTGAGAAAATGCAGCACGTTTTCGTAAATTTGTTATGTGATAACGCAACACGTTTTCATAAATAGTTTTTGTTGTGAAAAAAATGCAGCGCATTTTCGTAAATTTGTTATGTGATAACGCAACACGTTTTCATAAATTGTTTGCGTTGTGAAAAATATGCAGCACGTTTTCGTAAATTTGCTTGCGTTGTCAGAAAACGTAACACGTTTTCATAAATTGCGTTGTGAAAAAAATGCAGCACGTTTTCATAATTTGTTTGTGTTATGTGAAAGTGCAACACGTTTTCATAAATAGTTTTTGTTGTGAAAAAACTGCAGCACGTTTTCGTAAATTTGTTTGCGTTGTCAGAAAACGCAACACGTTTTCATAAATTGCGTAGGGAAAAAAATGCAGCACGTTTTAGTCATTTGTTTTATGTGAAAGTGCAACACGTTTTCATAAATTTGTTCGCCTTGTGTGAAAAGGCAGCGCGTTTTCGTAAATTTGTTTGTTATGTGAAAATATAACCCGTTTTCGTAAATTGTTCGCCTTGTGTGAAAATGCAGGCGTTTTCTAATGCATTTACGTTGTGAATATTTGCAGCATGTCTGCTGTCGAACGGATGAAGATCTTTTCTTAATTTGCTGATGTTTTTGTAATTGCATGTGTTAAATTGCAGCAAATTAAGCTCTCATTGCCATCGTAGAAATTAGTGTTGGGGATGTTTGCTTGTTTGTATATATTAGTTTGCTTTTTCCGACTGTTTGTTTTTCTGATTTGTGCAAATTTAAAAAAACGTTCCTATCAATAAAGTATAAAAAAATGTGTGTGTGTGTATATATATATATATATATATATATATATATATATATATATATATAGGGAAAACTATATGGGGAAATATTAAGTCGTAAAACCTTGTAGTTTTTGGAGTTTTGCAGCAAAAAAAATCTGCTATCAAGAAAAAAATGAATGGCAAAAATAAAAATAGTATTAGTAATAATAATAATAATAATCACAATATTAATGCCTTTTTGGGGGATAAATTCACTTAAATGTTTTTTTTTTAAGTATCAGGATGCAGATTTTTGACAGGTGAAATGATTTAAGATCTTATTTTCAGGAAAATTCATACTCATAGAAATGAGATGAATTTATGCTCGATTAAAAAGTCGAAGTTTTTTGCTGAAAATGGAGCGTAAAAACAAACAAACAAATGAAAGAATTCTGATAATTCTTCAGAAAAGAATCTGTTAATATGTTATTAATATATTATGGTAATTTAATATACTTAATATATTTATATTAATATAATTCAATCATTTTCCTTCAGCTTAGTCCCTTTATTCATCAGGGGTCGCCACAGTGGAATGAACCGCCAACTTATCCAGCATTTGTTTTACGCAGCGGATGCCCTTCCAGCTGCAACCCAGTACTGAGAAACTCCCATACACACTCATTTCCACACACACACTCCTACACTACGGCTAATTTAGTTCATCAATTCCCCTATAGCGCATGTGTTTGGACTGTGGGGGAAACCGGAGCACCTGGAGGAAACCCACGCCAACACAGGGTGTGTGAATGAGTGTGTATGGGTGTTTCCCAGTACTAAGTTGCAGCTGGAAGGGCATCCGCTGTGTAAAAAATATGCTGGAATAGTTGGTGGTTCATTCCGCTGTGGCAACCCCTGATGAATAAAGGGACTAAGCCGAAGGAAAATGAATGAATGAATGAAAGAGAGAGACAAACAGCAGTTGAGCAAGAGTGAGAGAGACAGACAGACAGGGAGAGCGAGCAATATTCAGACACACACACACACACACAGGCGTGACTCTTCACAGTGGCTGATGTAGTGCTGGTGTTGTTCAGCGCAGGACGCGGCGTCTCTTTCCTCTGCTGGAGCGAGATGATCTGGACACCGAGATCTGCACACACACACACAGGTCAACACATGCACGTGTACACGCACACCTGTACGTATACAGCTGAAAGTGTGTAAAATGTGTGTGTTTTCTCACTGCAGCAGCTGAAGGCTCCTCAATGATGCTGTCGATGCCGCCTGGCAGATCTGAACCCATCTGAAGCCTGAGGATGAGGAGGACGAGAAAGATGAAGACGGGATAAGAAAGAAGAGTAAAAACTCTGCAGTGAAAGAAGAAGAGGATGAAGAACTCACGTCTGTTTCCTCTTGCGCCCCCTTCTGGATCCTGTGTGCACGTCTTCAGCCTTTACAAACACACACACACACACATACATTAAGAGTGTATAATTCAGCAGATTATCAAACACAATGAACATGTTTATGGGGACACCAATAATCTGATTTTAATGCGATTAAAGCCTAGTTCACACTACAGGATGTTAAACATAGGCAGATCTCTGTGCTGTTCACTCTACATGACTTGATCTTGTGTCTTTTAATCGCTGTGGTGTTCACACTATGTGACACAACGTAAATGATCCTCAAGAGGGGGGTGACACACTACAAGATCTGATGACAACTAGATCCCCAATAGCTCAGTCCAGCTACCAAACCACAGCCAATGAAATGTTGAGGGAGGAGTCGTCAGAAACAGCTGAACACTATTGGCTGCTTGTGTGCTGATGACATCACTGACAGCGTTTCAAGCTTTCAAGGGAGCATTTAAAAATATGGTCAGTCAGCTGATGCGTCAGCGGATCAATCTGCTTCTTAGTTTATCTTAAGACCTCATCGCCACTTCAAGTTCCAATCAGTATCAAACCCAGTGGTGGTTTTAGTTTAAATGGCACCTTTGGTGTATTTAGCAAATTTATTTAATTTTACATTACAAGACGATTTTCTTTATTATAGTCAAGTTTCTTAATCGCCGTAAGGAATAACTGGCTGTTTTAATAAATAAACGGGCAGCTTTTGTACTTTCATTTCAGAGTGCAGATTGCCTACGTTTTATTTATTTTTTTTTTGAATAATTATTTTTTCAAGGTTTTCACCTTTAATGTATAGGACAGTAGAGATTATTGGGGAGCAGAGAGAGGGGAAGGATTGGCATAGGACCGCGAGGCGGGAATCGAACTCGGGTCGCCGTGAGCACCGGAGTGCATGTATCGACGCACTAACCGACGCACTATATATATATATATATATATATATATATATATATATATATATATATATATATATATATATATATATATATATATATACGCACGCACGCACGCACGCACACACACATATATATATATTTAAACTATTTTTCCAAATGTATATAATTACAACTGTAAGAAAATATCAACATTTGGTTTATACTTTCAGTATTATCTTTGCTTGAAAACACCTGATCTAATCCTGTTTATATGAAATAAGCTGCTGCTCCTGAGCAGGTTTGAGCTACCAGACCTTTTGCTATAACAACAACTCTCAGATGAGTTTTGAAGAACGAAACCATCATGGATCGTGTCAAACCGTCTGAGAAATAAACATACGAAAAACGAACCCCTTGTCTTGACAAGAGACCAAAATAAAGAAGCTTTATTTTAATGATTTGTGTCATTGTCATTCTGTCAGATATATATATATATATATATATATATATATATATATATATATATATATATATATATATATATATATATATATATATATATATCGTAGAAAAATTTCATGGAATTACCACCACAAAATCAGCCATTTTTACCATGAAAAATCACAAACAAAATGGTGAAAAACTAGGAGGTCTGATTACTGATGTCCATATAAACATAGTCAGAGCAAAGTTAATAAATCATCAAACATTTTTAAATCTAGAATTTATTTTTAAAAACAAAAATAAAATGAGAAAAGCACAAAAAAACTAGTAAAAACTTACGGAAATATTGTCTCAAGACATCTATGAATAGTTTTATTTTTAAATAAGAGCAAATAAACTTCTAAATTGAAACAAATATATATATATATAAAACGGCAAGTATTTAATTTAATGGATTAAAGGAGGCTTGTGTGAAGCCCAAACTGACCCTCATCTGCTCCGCATGGCTGATATCTTCATCCTCGTCTCTGCTCGTCCTCTGTGTGGGACTCAGATACTCCTGCACTCCTCCATCTTCATCCTCATCCTCCTCTTCTTCTCCTCCTCCTCCTCCTTCAGAGCGCAGGCCGTTGCTGAACACACAGTGTTTGGATGTGTGTGTTTTGGCCTCCTCTACTGTGAGTGCGTGTGCTCCGGCTGGCCTGCAGGGCGGCGGCGGCGAGTCTCCACTGGGTTTGGGCGTCCCACGTGCTGGAGACTGAGCCGCATCCGGGCCTAGGCGGGACAAGTCAGAGTTGTGGACAGAGCAGGCGCGGCGTGGGCTCAGAGATGGAGGAGCGCTTGCCTGCTGGAGGAGTGCTGGGAACGTCAGCGGGTTCGAGTCGGAGCCGCGTTCGCTCACCTGCAAGAACAACGTTTATTTCTATAGCACATTTCATTCATGGTGAGAGAGCGCCACCTTGTGGTACCATCACAGAGAGACGATAAGCCCTTTAAAGTACCTTTAAACACTTGTCATGCTGGAGGAGGTGCGGGAAGGTCAGCGGGTTTGAGTTTTTATAGTCTCACTTTTTAGTCGAAGCTCACTCACCTGCAGGAAGGAGGTGTAGATGGTGTCCATGAAGGATCCGTACGGGTCGAACAGCCCTGACGCCTCTCTCTGCTGCGATGATGACAGGGATTCATGGGAAATCTGCGGCGGAGCGGCAGCATCCTGTGGCGGAGGAGTTTCATGCAGCGCCACAGGCTTTTCTCCCATGAGCGGCGGCGCCATGGTCAGCTGAGGAGGAGAAACACCATAATAAACACTCATAAAGAAGGCTGGTTTACACACAAAGTGTCTGCTAGTTTGCTTGAGCGTGAGCGGCAAATGTGATGTCATCGCTGTGTTGGTGGATGTTCGTTTTGGGTGCACATGGCATGATTTCGGCTGGTGGATCTTACAACCTTTTTTTGTAACCTTGTTCAGGGCTCCACATCCGAAGATGCTTGACTTGGAGCCAAGTCTGGGGGAATTTATGGCCCGTTTCCACTGAGAGGTACAATACGGTATGGGTCACCTTTATCAGGCTTGCATTTCCACTGCCAAAAGGGTACCCTTTTGGTGGGCGTGGTGTACGACAAAGTTTCAGTCGACGTAATTTTTACTCGAGGAAATGTCAAAGTAAAGCTGTACGGGTCCTTCACATATCATATGAGAAGCACTTCTCACACAACAGATGCTTCATACGCATAAACACTTGTGTGTAAATGTTCATTACTAACCTTTCTATGAACATGATTTGATCATAACTGCTGATCAATGATCAACGTTAGCCTACTGTAACGTCTGCAATTATTTAAAATAAATAAATGAACATATATGAGCACATGCAGACCCTTTACAGTCTCTGATATGTTACCAATTACAGATAAACTACACACAGCAGACATTTATTGCTTATTTGGGTTCTACCTGCATTTCGTTGCCTTGTACTTGTACATGTGTGATGACAATAAATTGAATCTAATCTAATCTAATCTAGCCTCTGTTAGAGAGTAAATCTGTCATTCCCAGTTCACAACAGTCCAAAAGGTGATGAAAATTACACATGGCAGTTTGTTCATGTTTTAGGTTGCTGAAAGAATCATTTGCTCCTTTCTAAAAGGATCGGATGTTAGAAGCGCTTTAATAATCACGTGCACGTTATTATCAGTTCAAGAAGTTCGTTATTTCAACTAAAGACACGCGGCAAGCTCTCTGGAGAAGGTGAAACCGCTCGCACTTTTAGACGACCTCGTAACACAAAAACAGCACACGGCAGATTTTGTTCTTCTTGGCTTTGTGGCTGTTCATCAAGACGACGACATGGCTTGTTAATATATGTATATATAATTACGGTGTAATGTCTCGGCTGTGTTTTAAAAAATGTTTTCATTCTCCTGCTTCTGCGAGTGACGTGTCTCTGTAAAGCAATAGCATTTAGCTGCGCAGGTAGCTCTGCCTTTTGGTATGCATTTTTCATGCTAGGTACCCTTTGCAAAGGGTAACCAAAAGGTGGTGTGGTACGGTTCGCTTTTACGTACCTATGACAGTGGAAATGGCCATAAAAGCATACCGAAACGTACCACTCAGTGGAAACGGGCTATTACACATGCAACACCTTTATAAATCCAACACAGATGCCCGATGCGTTTCCTTTGAAGCTTTGAGGAAAATCAATGCATACAGCGGGGGGAGAGTATTGAACACGTCACCATTTTTCTCAGAAAACCTATTTCTAAAGGTGTTGTTGACTTGAATTTTTCCCCAGATGTTGATAACAACCAAAGAAAACAAATCTAATTAGTTTACAAATTACATTCTGAGTAATATAATGAAATGACGCAGGCAAAAGTGTTGAACACATGAAGGAAGGTGTATTTGTGCAGTGAAAGCCCAGACAGCAGCTGAAATCTCTCAGTAGTTCTTCAGCACTCATCTGCTCTTCCTCAGTGTAAATGAATATCAGCTGCTTCAGTCCAACATCTACATTAGCAGGAGGACCAAGATGAAATCATTTCAGCAAGACCATGATCCAAAACACAGCCGAGGAGACTCTCAGATGCTTTCAGATACAGAAAATCAAGCTGGAGAATGGCCCAACCAATCACCTGACTCCAATCGAATAGAAAATACTAAATAAAGCTCAGATTTGATAGATGAGACTCACAGAACCATCAAGATCTTGACACAGTGTGAGAAACTCACACCTGAGCAATGCATGTGACTTCACTACTACCTGTCCAAACAGTTTCCAAAAGCTGATATTGTATGATAGGTGTCCTGGAAATGACCACATAGTTTCCTATCATGTCCTGATCCAGAAAGGCATGACATTCAATAGGATGCTGAAATGCTGATGCTGTTAGATGTGTGTAAACTAGCAGTACAGAAGCGCTCAGGTGTGTGCTGTACCTGCAGGCAGGTGAGCGGGTTGAGAGTGGTCTGGTTCGGTGTCAGCGGGACGCCCTGCGGCAGAAGAAGAGGTCCTGCTCCCAGTAAACCATGAAGACTGTTGATGTTCCCCAGAGCTGCCAGGTCACCTGAACACACACAAAATATGAGAATCACCATTATACTGCGTAGGCATGGGGCGAAACTGGTTTGGAAAAGTCATGGTTTTAAGACAGCATAATTGATCTGTTATACCGTTTCAAGATATATGCAAGAGGTGTGCGCTTACACTGGTCTCACTGCTCGGTTCGGTTACAATTATCATGCCGATTTGGTTCAATTCGATATCTCGGTTCATCACGATGCATTGATGATGCTTTCCATACATATTTCAATATTTTTACTTCACAGCACAACAATTCTTGCATTAAAAATGTAAACATGTATGTGTATATATTATTTGCAGTACAATTTTGTCCTTTTCTAGCCTACAAGCAGTCAGATATATGAACTGCGCCTTTAACTTTACATGCTGAAACTCTTTTTGAATGTATGGAAAACTCAAGTACATGCAGAGAACAACAGGAGCATTAAAGCAAATAAATTAATGTAAATATTATCCCGCTTGCTTTTTGAGCATTGTTGAGCGAGTTCTTACACCCCTATGATTGGTCAAGCGCTCAACAGAAAGGGCTGTGATTGGCTCTAACACTCTTGCGCTGTTCACCGATGAGTGACACTGATCAACGGCAGCGGCGATCACAGCTGATCCATGATAGTCACTGTGGAGAAAACTCGCTCTGCTGACACGCGCTTGTGTCTGTATCCAGAAGTATCGCTATAACAGCCGGAGGAGAGGAATCGTTACCTCACAACAGCAGGGGTCTGTTCTTCGTACATGGATTACTCAGTTAGCTGGATTTGGTTATTGACGATTTGATACGATGCGGGATCGTTTCGTTCCTCAAAACTGATCTGTGTTGTTGTCATAGCAACAGTTCTGGTAGCTCAAACCTGCTCAGGCTCATTTCATATAAACAGGATTAGATCAGGTCAGTTCAAGCAAAGATAATACTGAAAGTAAGCCTATGTACTGAATTCTGATATTTTCTTACAGTAGTAGTTATATACACTTAGAAAAATAGTAAATATTTTTAACTATATATATATATATATATATATATATATATATATATATATATATATATATATATATATATATATATATATATATATATATATAAATAAAGTTTAATATATATATATTAAAGAGCCCATATTATGGCTTTTTGAAAATGCCCTTCCATGTAGTGTGTCACACAGCTCTAAGTGAAGTGAAATATCCAGCTAAGGCTTAAATCTGTAAGTTTACAGTGTTTAAAACTATTGATTCATCTATAAAAGAGTCGACTCATAGTGCTTCAAACGAGTCGTTTTGATAACGAGTTATTAGGTGTTTCGCGATGACGCAGCTACGAAACACAAGTAGTTGCACGCGCAAGCCCGGGAGATTTGAAACCTGCGGCCCCGCCCACTAACAGAAAAAAGTCACACACACACACACACAGAGACACACACAGACACTGGTAGAATGAAGTCACGCTGTGCAGATGGAGATTATTGTCAGTTCACCCAAAGATGAAACCTTAGCATATAGCCTAGCCTTGAGCAGATCGAGAGCCTCTGGAAACTACCTGCTTACAAAGAAGACTTCATCAGTTTGTTAAAGGAAGGATCAGTAAAGACTGTCAGAACAAGGATCAGTGGATCATGAATCAGTTTCTTCCCCCATTTCACCAGTGTAAGTACGTGCGATTAAAATTGTTGCCTCGTTTACTCTAGCTTGCAAATTATGCATTTAGTTGTGTTTTGTTACTTGTAACCGTGTGTGCTGTATCAGGTTAACTCTTTATATTCTCATATCGCGTGTAAAGCTACGTTGAAAACGCGACGCGTGCCGCTTTGTTTATGGATAGTCAGCTATGTGTGTGTGTGTAATGTGTGTGTGTGTGGCTCCTCTGAGGACGGTCGTTTGTGTGAGTGTCTCCTCTTAGGAGGTTGATGTGTGTGTGTGTGTGTGTGTGTGTCTCTGAATAGAGTAAAGCTCTAGGCAAAGGGTGATCAAACGGACCCGTTTGTAAAATGAGGACCGGGGGGGGGGGGGGGGGTGTCGCGGTTGAAATCGCGGATGTAACTGAGGACGCGGAGGGGGAGGGAGGTGTCGCCGCCGCGCCGTCTCTATTCTGGACGCGCCGGCCCTGTGTGTGCGTGTGTGTAAAAAGAGCAAGTAGACTGCTAGGACATATCCTAGCCAGTTCTTGGACTTTTTGCTTGATAAAATAGTTAGTCGTCAGTATTTTCTAGTCCATCGTCTGTATTTACATTCACCCACTGGCAGCCAAAATCCACTATGAAGCGTGTGTACACTGTGACTACTTTTATATTGTTGATAATCTGCTGGGCATTTCACTCTGTCTCGCCCTGAAGCCTGTCAGTGTCGTCGACCAATCGCAGCAGCCTGTCATTGGTCCAATCAGCGCAGATTAGCTTCGCGCTGAGGACGAGTTTGGGTACAAATGAATCGCTGAACGATTCATATGGGAGTCGCTGGGATAACTAGGTAAAAATAAATGCATATTATAAGACCATCAAAGTGTTGTTTGACCTTGCATGCATATTAGACTGTTGTTGGAGACCCTTACAACCTAAATATGACCCTATTTCATCTATAATATGGGCTCTTTAATAAAACTTATGCAATCTGCACCACCGAAATGAAAGTACAAAGACTGCCACCTGGTGGTGCAAAGAGAAAATTTATTGAAATGAACTTTTTAGATCGCTTTAATACAATGTGTGTGTAATAGACATGCACAATATGTGACTTTTTTAAAAGCAATAATACATATGCAGTCATAAACATGTCTTGACAGCTAATATGATGGTGATTTGATGCTTCACAAGAGTTGCAGACGCCTTTACCAATATCAAAATGCATTTGTAAACATCCAGTTATTCTTTACACCGATTTAGAAACCGGCTACAATAATACTACTACGGCTACTATAGTAAAGAAAATCTGCTCTAACTGTAAACTAAATAAATTGCTAAATACTCTTGACACATGAAAGGGCCAAGCCTGCAGCCCACAACAAGGTGTATAGTTATTGCGTGTCATATTTAATAAACCATTAACTGATAATATGATGTAATTTTGCTCACATGCATAATTGAATATTAATCAGATGATGTCATTATGCTGCTGGGCCGTCAGCCAATCGTTGCATTGCTGATCATGATTTCGAGGATCGATAGATCTGTCCTTCACAACACACGCAGCGATCTCAGATCAGTCCATCCAGACATTTTAATCCGATTCTCAATCGTGTTTTGAAGAACCAAATTAGCCGGAGATCAGTTATCAAGATTAACAGATCCAGGATCTGCCAAATCATCTTAGATCATTTAAGTGAGGTACGAAGAACGGACCCCAGGTCAGTGAGAGAAAGAGAGAAATGGAGTTTACAGCTTTCATTTCCTCCAGCAGTGAAGTAAGGGCTTCTGGTGTCTCTTCAGTGTCAGAAAAGACTGTCCAGCAAACTCACATGCAGTGAGTTGAGCAGTTTCTGCGTTTTTAAGTAGTTAAGGTGTTTTAATTACTCATGCTCGCCTCCCTCGACATGGTAAACTAATGCAATATAGCGCATGAGATCAATAACATCAGTGTGTATAATATATATGAAGAGTTCGGATGCAAAACCCTGAAAGCCATCTGAAGTATTCTCCTAAAATGACCATTTCTGTCAGACTCCTATGTTTATGTTCATTTATTTCACTTTAAAGGCAATGTAAATAACTTATTTGTCACTATAAAAGTAAAATTACTGAGCCTACATGCATATATAAGTACACCCCTCACAAATCTCTCATTGAAATTCATATTTTCTATACGTTGTCTTACAATATTATATTTGTGCATATTCATTAGATTAGTCAGTACTGAAGCCAAATCTGGAGCTCATCTAACAAAATAACTTACAATAACAGTGCAAAGATTAGTAGCTCAAATTTATATGTTTGGGAAAATATAAAAGAAAGAAAAAGAGCAAAAATAAAGAGAAACAAATAAATAAAAAAGGTTGAAATTTTGTTGTTTGTATTGTCTTTCTACATTTTGCTTGAATTTATTTGTATTATCTTTCCATTTCTTAAGATGTTTGATGACTAAAATGATATTTTAATAAATATATCTGTTTAATAAATCTGTTTTGTTTAAATGCACCAAAATAGATGACATATTCACAATTTTCAAAATGGGGTGTACTCATATATGCTGAGCACTGTATATAACCGGTATATAATAACCAATACCGAACTGTCCTAGTCTGCATTGCGGTGCATTAAAGAATCATTTAATTTTGACACTCCTAATATGTAAGGTATAATAGTATCCAACTATAGAGCTGAGCAGTGCAGTGGCTTATTTATATCCACAGAAAAGAAAGATCTCCATAGATGCCTTTTGGAGTTGTACAGAAATCAGTGTTTTTGAAACTAATGAAGACAGCAGGAGGCAATGATATCTATGAGTTATTTAGCCTGACATGTTTACTGCTCATAACATAAAATATATTCTGTTTAATGGTATAAATATAGTTTTTTTACCCAGATATTTTAAAAAAGAACATATTTTAGAGAAGTAATTACAATACTGGGATATTCTTACACTCATTTATACACTATTTTTTAACATAACTTCATTTAATCATTCATTTTCCTTCAACTTAGTCCCTTATTCATCAGGGGTCACCAGAGTGGAATGAACCACCAACTTATCCAGCATATGTTTTACATAACGGATGCCCTTCTAGCTGCAACCCAGTACTGGTAAACACCCATACACACTTATTGACACACACACACTCATACACTACGGCCAATTGAGTCCATCAGTTCCCCTATAGTGCATGTGTTTGCACTGTGGGGAAAACCGGAGCACAAAAAAAGTTATGTTGAAGGGTGACACGGTGGTACAGTGAGTAGCACTGACACCTCATAGCAAAAAGGTTCAAGTCCCCGCTGGGTCAGTTGGCATTTCTGTGTGGAGTTTGCATGTTCTCCCTGTGTTGGCATGGGTTTCCTCTGGGTGCTCCGGTTTTTTCAACAGTCCAAACACATGCGCTATAGGGGAATTGGGTAAGCTAAAATTGCCTGTAGTGTATGAGAGTCAATGAGAGTGTATGGGTGTTCCGCTGTGTAAAACATATGCTGGATAAGTTAGTGGTTCATTCCGCGGTGGTGAGCCCTGAATAATAAAGGAACTAAGCCGAAAAGAAAATGAATGAATGAATGAAATTTAAGACACCGCAGACATCCTGAATAAATGTATCTGAAATATAAATATAATGCAATGTGAATGCTCTGTTGGCATCTGCACATCCACACGCGGGCCACAGACACGGTAAAGCGCTCTGCATCAGCAGTTTCACACTCAGACCATGTCACAGATGAGACTTTATTTCAGAAAAAACCCTCCTGGACTCCGTCAGTCAGTGTGAATGAGTCTGCTGAGTCGGCGGAGATGTCAGCGCGGGTTCAACATCGCCCAGAGCAGACCGTTGGTTCAACCCTACTGTAATGACAGCAGGCAGGACCACAGAGTTCAAGTGCAGACAATAAACTCTCACTGAGGGAAAAACTGCACTACTGTGGTGAATCTCAGCGCTGTGGACATGGAGGAACAGCAGAGAATCAACTAGGAGGAAACCAGCAAGCTTGCTTTTTTTTTTTTGCATCGTATCAACTCACATGTCATTTTAGCACACAGTCAATTTATCTGGGTTTCAGTGACTTATGCTGATTATTTTTGATGTTTATTTTCCAACTCATTTCTAAACGTAATAGTATTCAGCTTAAAGTGAGATTTAAAGGCTTAACTAGGTTAATTAGGATAAAGTTAGGGTTATTAGGCAAGTCATAATATATCAGTGGTTTGTTCTGGAGACAATCTAAAACAAATATTGCTTAAGGGGGCTTATAATATTGACCTTAAAATGGGTTTAAATTAAGAACTGCTTTTATCCTAGCCAAAATAAAACAAGTGAGACTTTCTCCAGAAGAAAAAATATTATAGGAAATACTGTGAAAAATTCCTGAATCTGTTAAGCAGCATTTGGGAAGGAAGCCTAATAATAATAATCATTTTGTGTGTGTGTGTGTGTGTATATATATATATATATATATATATATATATATATATATATATATATATATATAAATAAATAAATAGTTAAAGTCAGAATTATTAGCCCTCCTAAATTATTAGACCCCCTGTTTATTTTTCCCCCAATTTTTCTTTAATAGAGAGAAGATTTCTTCAACACATCTCTAATCATAATAGTTTTAATAACTCATCTCTAATAACTGATTTATTTTCTCTTTGTCATGATGACAGTAAATAATATTAGACTAGATATTCTTCAAGACACTTCTATACAGCTTAAAGTGACATTTAAAGGCTTAACTAGGTTAATTAAGTGAACTAGGCAGGTTAGGGTAATTAGGCAAGTTACTGTATAATGATGGTTTGTTCTGTAGACTATTGAAAAAAAAAATGAAAATTAATTTTGACCTTAAAATGGGTTTAAAACAATTAAAAACTGCTTTTATTCTAGCCTAAATAAAACAAATAAGACTTTCTCCAGAAGAAAAAATATTATCAGACATACTGTGAACATTTCCTTGCTCTGTTAAACATCATTTGGGAAATATTTAAGAAAAATAAATAAATCAAAGGGGAGCTAATAATTCTGACTTTAACTGTATATATATATATATATATCACTGTGCATGAAACTATAATCACCTACCAATGAGAGTGATTGAAAACATAAGAAAGCTGATTGGTTGAAAGTAACTACCTTTATGTGTATGCGTGTGCACACAATTCTCACAGTAGCTTTGCTTGCTGCTTTTCACTTGGACTCGTTCATATTCTCTCTCTCTCACACATGCAGGTTTTCACTACGTGAAGGTTAAGGCAGGATCAGTTAAAACAAATACCAGAACGCACTGTATATGTATATATATTAGCGGTGGGCCGTTATCGGCGTTAACGCAGAGACTCTTATTGCGCAATTAAAAAAAATATCGCCGTTAATCTATTCTCAAAGTTGGGTTGGGAGCTGGGTCTGTTCTACGCAAGCTATGATGACTTTCACCTTGATATTTTGATATTTTAGCGCGGATGTATACCTGACCGGTGAGCTGTCTGACAAAAAGGTGCCCTTCTGAATCAAATCAGCAGGATGCCTGACTTTAACTGCAGTTCAGCAGTTTCACTTTAACTCATGAACATTTCATTCATGCCCCCATGACAAACTGTTATGGAATTTAATAACGCACGCCAAATGGAGAGAAAAAAACTACTGCATTTCGCGATGTGTGTGTGTGGTGTGTGTGTGTGTAGTGTGCTGCGTGTGTGGATCTTGTCGGAAAATATGGCTAAAAGTCCTACATGACGGTAATAGTTTGATTGCAGTGTTTACTTCAATAATGCCACTAATATCTGCATACTCCACATGTCTTAACTCCATTTCTGTTTAGTTCAGTTATGACTTTAGTCAGATTAAGGTCATCAATAATCGCTTGTTTGGAGCTTATGTAGGCCTACAGTTCAGCATTCATGTTTAACTGAATAAACAGTTAGTAAACACAAGCACATCTTATTGAACATCATTTATTTTCATCACCAATGATCAGAGTAGAACAGTTTCTCCAGCAGTATGTGATGCATTTTGGAAACAGGAGATGAGCCTCTAGTCTAATGCGCTACCTGGCTTGAGAAACCCGTTCTCAAAGACTTTTTATTTGGGTAGCACACATATTCTGAATGCCTTCGGCAGAATTCAAATGAGCCATTTTAATCTAGATTAAAAAAATTAATCTATGCCCACCTATAACATATATCTAACCTTTCTGGTTGTTCTTTCTTTCTCCGTTATCTCTTATTGACTAAATTACATAATTATCCAGCTTTTAGACTTAATAAAAGAGAAATTACTCAGCCCATGACTGGGCAGATAGTGGGAGATGGTAAAGTTTTGCCCATCAGTGGGGCGTTCCCTTATGGCGTGATGACACCTGAAAACTACCAATAGGCATTTGTAGCTCCGCCCTCTTCTGAAAAGAGCACAATCTCATTTGAATTTAAAGCGACAGTCACCAAAACTCCACAATTAGTATCAAAGCCTAAAAGGGTCAGTTCCAGAGAGAGAAAACATTATCTGTGTGCTCAAACTTCACTACACACACTAGAGACAGCAGAGTATTATTTCAAATCTTGTTAAAGGAAGCATATAATAAGTCCGATTTAAAGATGAATGCTCTTACCCAGAACCCCCGGGGCGAGCAACGGCGACAGGAAGTGATGCGTCTGGCTGTTCTTGTCCTGCTCCGCCAGCGGGTCACACACTTCTGGCCCCGCAGACACCAGAGGGCCGCAGGACACCGAGGTAGAAACTAGAGCAGGGCTGGACAGAGTCCCCTAATACCACACACACACACACACATTATACATTACTGAACAAACATAACATTACACACAAAGCTACCATGCCTCATTTAGCTGATGGCGCTCTAGGCTAGTGTTTAACAGCAGATGGTGCTCTAGGCTAGTGTATAACAGTAGATGGCGCTCTAGGCTAGTGTTTAATAGTAGATGGCGCTCTAGGCTAGTGTTTAACAGCAGATGGCGCTCTAGGCTAGTGTTTAACAGCAGATGGCGCTCTAGGCTAGTTTTTAAACAGTTGACGGTGCTCTAGGCTAGTTTATAACACCAGATGGCGCTCTAGGCTAGTGTTTAACTGCAGATGGCGCTCTAGGCTAGTTTCTAACAGTAGATGGCGCTCTAGGCTAGTATGTACCAGCGGATGGTTCTCTAGGCTAGTTTTTAACAGCAGATGGCGCTCTAGGCTAGTTTTTAACAGCAGATGGCGCTCTAGGCTAGTTTATAACAGTAGATGGCGCTCTAGGCTAGTATGTACCAGCGGATGGCGCTCTAGGCTAGTTTTTAACAGCAGATGGCGCTCTAGGCTAGTTTTTAACAGCAGATGGCGGTCTAGGCTAGTTTATAATAGTAGATGGCGCTCTAGGCTAGTGTTTACCAGCGGATGGCGCTCTAGGTTATCTATTAACAGCAGACGGTGCTCTAGACTAGCTTTTAACAGCAAACAGCACAAGGTTTTTAAAAGCAGATGGCGCTCTAGGCTAGTTTTTAACAGCAGATGGCGGTCTAGGCTAGTTTATAAAAGTAGATGGCGCTCTAGGCTAGTGTTTACCAGCGGATGGCGCTCTAGGTTATCTATTAACAGCAGACGGTGCTCTAGACTAGCTTTTAACAGCAAACGGCACAAGGTTTTTAAAAGCAGATGGCGCTCTAGGCTAGTTTTTAACAGCAGATGGCGGTCTAGGCTAGTTTTTAACAGCAAACAGCACTAGGTTATAAACATCAGACGGCACTCTAGGTTATCTATTAACAGCAGACGGTGCTCTAGACTAGCTTTTAACAGCAAACGGCACTAGGTTTTTAACAGCAGATGGATGGTGCTCTAGGCTAGTTTTTAACAGCAGATGGCTTCTAGGCTAGTTTTAAACAGCAGATGGCGCTCTAGGCTACTTTTTATCAGCAGATGGTGCTATAGACTAGTTTTTAATAGCAGACAGCGCTCTAGGCTAGCTTTTAACCGCAAACAGCACTAAGTTTTAAACAGCAGACGGCGCTCTAGGTTATCTATTATTAGCAGACAGCGCTCTAGGCTAGCTTTTAACAGCAAACGCCACTAGGTTTTTAACAGCAGATGGCACGCTAGGTTATCTATTAATAGCAGACGGTGCTCTAGGCTAGTTTCTAACAGCAGATGGCGCTCTAGGCTAGTTTTATTAGCAGATAGAGCTCTTGCTAGTTTTTTTTAATCAGCAGATAGCGATCTACACTGTTTTTTTAAACTAGCATAGAGCGCCATCTGCTGTTAAGAACTAAGCACAATATTAATTCAAGAGAGAACAGCGAAGCACTTTGAACATATCAATCTATTTTTATTTTTTATTATTTTGACACTGCTCTTGTTAGGAACTCGATAATTGTCATAAAAATAATGCCACATTAAAAAAGATGAATAACTTTAGACTGTTTTTATGTAATAAACCTTTGTATTAAAATTCCACCACCAACCTCTAGGGTTTAACCCTTGTGTGTTATTCAGATTGACTCCCCTTTGATTATGTTGGTGCTGTTTTTACCCTATTGACTTCCATTATAATCACATTTTTTGATTGCAAAGCCATGACACCATATAACCATGTATTTATGATTGTTGCTGGTTTTCCCTGATGAGAAGAGGTAAAATGTGTAATTTTTACTGTTAATCAACCCTTTAGATCGGCCTGTGCCAAAGAGTTTCTGGCTTTTATATGGAGTTCAGTGGTGTAAAACAACAGATTATAGTGTGAGTGCAGAAAAACACTTAAGGTGTTCTGAGAGCTGAGCGCCTAGCTCTCTCTCACACACACACACACACACACACACACACACACACACACACACACACACACACACACACACACACACACACACACACACACACTATACTGCATATACATGGTTCAATGTAAGGATTTTTTCTTCTGGTCTGTTCGGGCCAGTGGTTTTTTTACTTGCCCTACCAAAAAAAAAGTTAATAGCCATTTCTTAGCCACATATTTTAAATAAGGTGCCAAAAATAACTCTGTGAATGTAAATATTTAAAAAAAATATGTTAATAAATGCATAATGAGCAAAACACAGTGTTATGCAACCAAAAAGAGCAGTGTAGGGGACGTGCAGGTATTTTATTGCAGTTCTAAATTATTGAACAAAATGTTCAAGACTTGCCAACTGCGTCATGTTGTACCCATGGAAATGTCTTTTCTAAAAGACGTTTGACGTTTCGTTCAGCTTCATAATTTGATGTTGCCACCATCCACCATGTTGTCGTCTCTTCACTGTACTGACTGTTACCAGGTTATTGGAAAAAAAATTATGTGCTCAAAACATCCAATCAGATGAGAGGAACCGAAAAGCAATATGGTTTACGACATCATAGAAAAGGTAGCATTCAAAGGCTTAAAAGCACATCCTCGATTCTAATGGCCCGTTGCCACTGAGTGGTATTGTATCAGTACGCTTTTATGACCGTTCCCACTGTCAAAAGGTACCTAAAAGCGAATCATACTCCACCACGTTTTGGGTACCCTTTGAAAAGGCTACCTAGCCTGGCAAAAGGGTACAAAAAGGCGGGGCTAGACGCACAGCTGAACACTATTGGTTCACAGAGAAACATCACTTGTGCATAAAACAAGCAGGAGAATGAAAACAAAGGAACCGCCATTTTTAACTACACAGCCAAGACACTACACCACAATAATAATTACATATAATAACAAGCCATGGTTGACCCGAGCTCAAACAAGCCTTGTCGTTGTCTTGATGAATAGCCAGAAAGCCAAGAAGAACTAAATCTTTTACGATGCCATCTAAGAGTGTAAGCGGTTTCCCTTTCTCCTGAGAGCTCGCGATCACTCATGTGTGCGTCTATATTTGAATTAACAAACTTCTTGAGCTCATATTCATAATGTGCGTGTGATTACTGAAGTGCTTCTGACATCCGATCCTGTCAGAAACAAACAAATGCGGGAGTGATGCCGGAAAAAACAAAGGAGCAAATGATGATTTCACCACTGCCATGTTTAACTATCATCATCACCTTTTGGACTATTATGAAATCGGGAATGACACATTTACTCTCTAACAGAGGCTACATGTGCTGTTGAAGATTACAGACACAGATGAGAGGTTTGCTCTGTCTGTGGGCTATATTTTGTGTTGTTTTTGAACCCCAATAAGGACTAAATGTATGCTGTGTCTAGTTTTCCTGTAACTGGTAACATATCAGAGACTGTAAGGGTCTGTATGGGTTCATATGTTGGAGTTATTTATTTTATATAACTGCAGACATTACAGTAGGCTATTTCCCACTGTCACTGATCTGCAGTTATAATCAACTCATGTTCATAGAAAGGTTAGTAATGAACATTTAGACACAGGTGTTTATGTGTATGAAGCATCTGTTGTGTGAGAAGTGCTTCACATATGATATGTGAACGAACCGTACAGCTTTACTTTAAGGAAGATTTCCTCGAGCGAGAATGACGTCGACTGAAACTTTCTATCATACACCATGCCCACCAAAAGGGTACCCTTGGTACCATTTAGGCAGTGGAAACGCAAGGCTTATAAAGGTGACCCGTACGATACCAGTCAGTCGAAACAGGCCATAAGACTGAATTTGCACACAATTGACAAATAGTCGCAGGCCCTGATCGGGCCAGTGTCTACTGTCTCAAGCATCTCTCACGGCCATCAGGCAGTCCTTATTGTTGAGCCCTGACTTGAAGGCAGAAACTAAGCTTTTCCTGCACTGTAACTGATGATCAACAGTAGAAATTAAACATTATTCCTCCTCCCAAAAGGAAAACCAGCAACAATCCAGAATGCATGATTATATGCTGTCATGGATTTGCAATCAAAAAATAGGATTATAATGAAAGTCAATGGGGCAAAAACAGCACCAACATAACAAACAGGTAATACATTTGCCCAGAGCGTATTATTGAATTTTATTTTTTAATTTCTAAGCATTTTCACAAAATGTGTGTCCAAATAAGATTTGTTACCAAAAACCATCACATTTTCTGAAACAGAGAGAAAGTTGTGGCCAAATTAAGACTCAAAATCTCGCCAGAGTGGATGAAACCGACCCAACAGCACACAAGGGTTTAAGGCTATTTCCAGTTGGGAAACCTCATCACAGCATGCAGACTATGAGCACACACAGCGGGAGCATGCATTTAGTGTTCGGAAGTGCATATACCTGAGAATGTGGAGGGGGGGATGGCGTGTGGTTGGGTAGGGGTTCGGTCTGGGCGAGAGCTGCGGCCAGCAGAGCGGGATTGAGGGACAGGAATGCGGGTGGAGGAGCAGCAAGAGGGGCAGAAAGCAGCAGCGACTGGCCGTCTGCACCCGGCGCAAGAGTCTGAAGAGCCTCCAGAAGCCCTGGCCCCATCAGCACAGAGTCCAGCAGAGCAGGGGGCTTTTCCAGAGACACCCCGTCTGTAAAAACCTGCTGCGGTGGCGTAGGAAGCTCCAGATTGAGTGCCGGTAACGGTAACATGGCTGCAGGATTCTGTCCAAGTAGCAAAGAAGCCATTAGGAGAGCTTGAAGCCCTGGGGGCTTTTCTCCAGTTTCCACCCCTGCCACCGGGGGCAGCGCTGCAGCCGATCCTGCGGGATTTAACAGGCTCAGGACATTAAGAGGGAGCTCGGCTTGGTTGAGAAGGTTAAGAGGAGATCCCTGACTCCCTATGGGTGGATGCTGGGATTGGGTGCTGCCCGGCGTCGAGGGTTGACTGCCCGTCCAGAGGCCGAGAGGTAGGGAACCTAGGAAGGGCGGCAGAAGGGAAGGCAGGCCAGCATTGGAGGACAGGAGCTGGAGGAGCTGTTCTTGGGTCATGAAGGGAAAAGCCTCGGCGAGCGGGAGGGAGACTGCAGGGTCTGTGCCAGGGTTGGTAAGGTCAGAAGTTGGGGCAGTGGATAACGAGAGGCCGTGGTCGGGCTCACAGCCAGCCAGCAATCGTGTGTCTGAGTCTATCGTCTCTACAGGACCTGCAGAAAACAAACAAAGTGTAAATAAGCCATCAAATACCAAACGCTGTACTGCAGAATACACAAGATATTCCTGTTAAGTGTTAGAGTCTCATTATTATTGTCTTTCTACTCTATTACATCCCTTTAAAACCTGTTTTTAATCATCATTATTTTTTGTTGTTTTGATTTTATAATCTAAATAAATGTGCCTTGCCTTAAGTGACAGTTCATAGAAATAAACACATCAGTGTGCGCATATCTAAGAAAATCTTAAAGGCAGGTGCTCGATCAAGTCAAAAACAACACAGTAGAAGTAGAAAGAATCAGCACGCTGCCACTTCAGCTCTCAAAAGACAATTTAATTGGACAACGCAGTGCTTCCCACAGGTTTGAAATATACTTGCGGTGGTAGCCAGATTAAAATTCACCATTTACCCGCATCACATTAATAGTTAATTAAATGCGACAAACAAAACATAATTGTGTTAATTTAATTTGTGTAATTTCATTTTTAATCATTATTTTTTTTTATTATGACACTGTTTTACACATTTTTTTTTTAATGAGTGAAATTACTATTTCTCTTTATGCTATTCAAGAGTCATGTGCACACACCGAAGGTCAAATCTGCTTCTCTCTCTCTCTTACAAGTTCAAAGCAAACTTGAATGCCAAAGACATTTTAGACAAGGAGTAACGCAAAGCGCATACAAGCTTTAGAAAGCGAAAGCAAAAGTTGAATCCTGGACATTTTAGGAGATTTAACTTGGACAGGACGAACTTTTTAAGTCCCAAAAAGGCGCGCCTCTGTGGGTCTGCAAAGCTCTGAGTGTATCTGTGGGAGTGCTGACAGGTCTCGCTCTCAGAACAAAACAGGTAAACAAGAGATTATTTTCCACTACTTAATCGATCACGGATGTTTGGTTATATTAGGCGGATACAAAAAAAAAAAAAAAAGTGTAAAAGGACGTTAATAATAGTAACAAAAAAAATGTGTCACTAAATATAATTTGGCGGGTGTTAATTTACCTGAGAGGCCTGCCCAAGTAAAGTATGTTCACACCGAAAGCGGAGAGCGTCAAAGTAGCCGGAAGTCATTCATTTTCAATGGGAGCTGGCACCTATAAGCGGCAAAGAGCAACACGGTGCGTCTTCGCCAGTGTGGGCGTTGAGTTGAAATCAAGTCAGCTTTATGGTAATGAGCTATGACGTGGTTCGACGGCAAGCAATCAGAATGTAGAAGTCCACCGCTTGAGATGAGTTTGGTTCCGACCACAGTTGGTTCCGACCACAGTTGTTCCCAAGGGTTTGATTATTGTGGTTGCCGGATTTCCAATTATTTGCAATGTTTTCTTACAGGAATATACATTAAAAAAAGTCAATAGCGAGTTACTGATGTGCATTAATGTCTTTCTTTTAAAAAAAAAGCAGGAATGTCGTGCGACAATACAAAATACAGTATTGCTGCTTCAGGATATTTCAGACATATGGACACATTGGATAATTAAGTGGAGCAAAGCCACACCACATGCAACTTGATCTTCCATAGTTAAATTAATTTGATTAAAAGTGCACAACATTTCCACACTAGAAAGCATGTTTGATGCGGGAATGGACCTGATATGATATGCTGCAACGGCCCCTTTAAATGCAAGATGAATGTAGCGAATTTCGATGCTCTCGCCGCCGAAGCTGAAGGCAAACAGCGTTGTCAACAGGGTGGTCAGAGCGACATTCGACACTCTCACTGCCTTTGGTGTGAACGCAAAGTTAGTGTGGGAAGCACTGCAACGTTTTGATCTACAAGGTCTTCATCGGGTTACGATGAACCACTTGAGAGTGAGTAAACAGCAAGTACATTTTAATTAAATAAAAAAATCCCTGTAAATCATTAATAACGTCAGGATAACCCATTACACTAAATCCCCAAAGATACGATGGTTTAGATTATGTTTGAGCATTACAACATAACACCATCTACATGTTTTAGCTATTAATATTAGAAATGTTCACAGGAACTTTGCTACCAAAATTTGATTGTGATTATGGTCAGAGTTGATCAAGTCTTCAATAAAAGCCATGACAGAATCAGACAAACTAAACTACTCTAAAATATTTCATGAAATGCAAACTTAAAAAGTTTCAGTTAAGATATGTGAATTCATCCCCAGATATGATTATACCCAAATAAACACAGGATAAACAGTCTTACCTTTATCTTCCACATCAGGACTGTGGTTTGACTGGTTAATCTGATAGGTACTGAGCTCAGGATAAGCCTCGGTTGTTTTGGACCCACAAACTTTCTCCGCAAATGTGGGCAAGCAGGAGTTTGAGGACATCTGGTTGATCATGGATATAATTGAACCGCTGAGGTCTGGCGTAGTGGTGCCCACGTGGGGCTGGCTCAGGTTCAGGATGGTGTTGCTGGAGGTGGTTTTGAGGTTTGCTGTTGTCCCGTCACCCATTATCGGAAACGCTTGGGATACCGGCTGCTGGGAGTCTAGAGTAGGGGTTGTGCTTTGGGAGTGTGGGATTGGGTTGTGTATGCGTAACACAGACTGCCCGTCACCTTGGGGCGGCAGTGGAGTGATGGGTCTGGGTGATGTATTTGCGTGCATGTTACCTGGCTTGGCACCAATGCACTGCTGATTTGCGTTTTGCATGCTAAGAAGGTGAAGCAGGGCGGAGAGGGGTTGGGATGGAGATGTGGAGGAAAGCAAATTAGCAATCCCCGGCTTCTTGCAGTCCTCCGAATCCTGCAATCTGCAATTCGGAGGATTGACAGGCAGCCGGATGTTGTCGGAGCTGTTGTGTGCGGGAGGAGAAGAGCATGGAGGGATGAGCTGAGGTGGTGAGGAAAGATCTAAAACTGTCCGACCCAACTGCGTGTCTTTCAGCATGCTCAAAACGGTAGGCGACCGCCTCTGCCGTTTGCGCCGCAGGTTTTTCTCGGAGGGGGAAGCAGGGGAGTGCGGAAGCAAGAGGGCGGTCAGAGCCTGCGGTCTGGAGGAAGTGTTGTGGACGCTACTGTTTAAAGTGCTACTCAATACCTTTGACTGCTGTTCCTTGTCAAGGCCTGCAAGCGGGAGTGCGGACAGCCCTTCTGTTTTCTGATTGGCCAGCTGTGCTTTAGCAGCCGCCGATAAAAGGCTGCTAGCAGGGAAAGAGTTATTGACGTGGCTCTTTTGCTTTTGATTGAGGATCTGTCCGAGCATCGCTCCGTTCCTTTTATCACTTGCATTGGGAAGAACCACCGATGACGCCTGGTGGTTGCTTTGGTTAGCACTGGTGCTAATGCTAGAGGACGTACTGCAATCTTTGTAGTGCTGCAGAATGCCCTCCAGACGACTACACGGACTCAAGGGTGCATTGGGAAGCTTGGGAGAAGAGCAAGGCATTGTGGGATGCAGAGGTTTGGCTCCCTGGATGAAGATTTGATGATCGGATAGTGAAGACGTGGAGGAGTGTCGAGAACGCTGGTGTGGTGAGAACGAGTCCCGTGTGCGAGACGGCGAAAGAGGAGACGGAGACTTAACACTCGCCCCCTGGGACATTGGTGGAATAGTTCGATTGCTAAGAGATGATGAAAATGAAAACGAGTTTACGGAGTCTGGAGGATGCGCTTGCATTGGTTTTACATTGTTAGGAGATGTTGGGTTGTGTGCTGTTCTTTGGGGGGTGTTTTGAAAGGGCGGCGGATGAGGGCTCCACTGCTGTTTTGCGTAAATAGGCGTCTGGGGTTTCTTCAGAGGTGAACCCTGATCTGAAGGTCGTGAAATCTGTGAGAGATTAACAGAGCCGTTCTGCAGAACAGAGCGAGAGGAGGACAGAGGAAAGCCCATGTTGGGTTTGGGCTGGCTGTGTCTGGGCTGAGGGTAAGTGCAGTGGGCTCCGTCTCCATGTGTTAGCATTGATCCTCTCGACTCTCTGCCGTCCACTGAGCATACAACACCTCCTTAAACACACAAGCACACAACATAACTCAATGTATGCTGATGACTGACAAACTACCTATAGCGGTGGTTCTCAAGCGCATTCCTGGGGGACCACCAGCACTACTCATTTTGCATGTCTCCTTTGTCACACCCTTTTCAGATCTTGCAGTCTCTGCTAATAAGCCGATGATCTGAATCAGGTGTGTTTGCTTGAGGAGACAATGGCCGTTTCTCAATTCCAATGCAGAGAACGAATTAGCATTTTCATGGAGTCTTTTCTTGCCAGGTTACCTTGGAAGAACGAACTCGGGAGACCACGAGAACAGAGAACACGTCCTGTGAGAAATTAAATGATGTGTTCTTTCCGATGGTCACATGATCTTTAAACATTACAGCATTCATACAACGATTTATGATTTTTATCCTTGTTAATATATACAGCATGCACAAAAGCCTTACTAATAGACTTTTTTTCAAGGTTTTTTTCCTTCACTTTGGTCAATTGGTGAAGTTTGTTCCTCCACTGTCGCCACTGGCTTGCATGGTTCAGGACTTGTGGAGCTGCGCATCGATGGATTTTCTCTTCAGTGTTTGGACTTTCAGCTGTAAAAACTAAATTACACTGAGCTAAACTGAACTTCAACTCTGAAAACTAGACTGACTGTTTCAGTTTAATAATCTTCCCTTTGTAGCTGCTTTGACACAATCTACATTGTTAAAGCACAAGAGAAATAAAGATGAATTGAAAAATAGACTTTGCTCAATACAAATAAAACAGATTTTATTATGGATCTCAGCAAATAAACTCCCTTAATATGTTTATGCATCTATTGCGATTTTCATTTAAATGTTTACTCTTACCATCTCATTGAGGAAAATTCCTGAGATACTTATACCTCGGAATTTTAATAATAAAAATGCTGCACGTCCCACCTGCTTTATTCAGCCACAATGACTTCTGGGAGTTCTTCAGTGAGTTTTGTGCTCAAGTCTGCATCAATGCATCTCCGATATCAAGAACACATCTGGGTTCTTTCACACATCCTCCGTTCTTGCGGTCTTGAGTTTTGAAACTTTGGCGGTTGATGATTACGTTACATGAGGACACAAGGGCGCAAGAGGGCTGAAGAATGCATATTGAGAAACAGCCATTATGCAGTGCTGGTGGTCCTCCAGAAACATGGTTGAGAACCACTCACCTATAGGACACAATTCTTCCTCTCTTATTCCTCTCTTATGCACCATGCACTTTGTTAGAAACACTTGATGTTTCCGTTTGTACAGATAGCTCTTTTATGTTCTTATACTTTGTAATTTTTTTCTACAGCCTCATACTCTATATCGAAAGTCTTAAAATATTTTATATTTGCTTTGATTTTCTATTGCATTTATATTTCTCCAAAATTTTGATTCTTATTGTTATTATTTTTTTTACAATTGTTACGGTTGTGTATTTAACTGCATATCATACTGTGTATGACTCTGTATATGACAAGTAAAATTTGATCTAATAGGTTGTTTTCAAATGACGGCCTTGATGACGCACAACATTCAGATGGAGGGCAGGAAGTAATTCTTCTACATAGGAATTGTTATCAGAACATCAAAACATTTCTGTTTTGTGTCGTTTATAAATGTTTAAATTGGCCAAAATAAGAAATGCCGAACAGCTTTTATATACTTCCAAAAGTTTTTGCTCATAAAGGGGAGAAAGTTCAAGAAGCTGCTGAAAAACGGAAGGCGGCACAACTCTTTACTGGCATTTTGGTGGAATAAACAACTGTAACGTGAACATCGAGAAGCGCAGCAACAGTGAATGTTTGTTTATGATAAGTTCATTAAATTCATTCCCCCTAACAGAAATAAATAAATAACAGTGTGGACTATGCGACTATGCGTATGCTTTCATCTGCTATTTTGAGATGTCTGGAAGATCTGACATGGGGAGAAAAAGCTAACGTTATAGTAATGTATAATAAACATGCTTTTGAACTACATTGTAAAGTGTATAACGTGTACAGCTTTTCTGTAATGAAGGTTACAGAAAACTGTAGTATAGTAATGTGATAAACTATAATAAATGTATTTATTTTATTTATAACGTTAGCGTAAACAATGGTGCATTGTGATGGTGTATAACTAAAGTGAAGAAAACTGAAGCTACAGTTGCGTTGTACCACAGCAACAATATAATTACTATGAGAGTTTAATTCAAGTAATTGTCTATAGTACGCTTTCAAACACTATTCACCTTATTCTTCACGTATGAGTGGGCGCAGCCACTGGAATCTTTTTGGCTCGAGACTTCCAGTCTCATTCACTTCCATTCATTTTTAGACGTTAAAAACAGCTCGGTGTTGCAAACTGATGTTTACGTATTATATTATTCTACGTTGTCTGTATAGTCATGAAAACACTTGCGTGTAGAGCAAGTAGTTTGACCGTTTTGTGTCGTTTATTATTCCTAGTCATTTCTCCCATAGGCGGCTGAATCGGAAGTTCAAAAACAATCGCAAAAACGAGCGCACTTCAGCATTGAAGATGGTCAATAGTATTTACTTTAGTATTTTTATGTAAGGTAATAGCTTACACATTATCTACTGCCTCAATGACAGGCAAATATATTTTAGTTTAGTATAAAACTTGGCCCTCTTCATGATACAAGGATCATGCCCAACATATGTGCTTGTTTTCTATTTACATCTCCTTCGAAATACGGTATAAATCACAAAAATACAAACTTTCCTCTATGTCTCCCATTCAGTTTCTTTACTTCCTGCCCTCCATCTGAATTTCAATCCAGAACCACATGATTGAAAACAACCTGTTGGAGGGGATTTTGATACATAGGGCAACTTTTTAAGCAATGCTTCTGGGAAATTTTGGGAAATTATCTAATTAAGGCAATGGGATACAGATACAGTATTGTTGCCCATTCTTAATGAAAATGCAACCTAACAACAGTGCTTTACAAAATTGCCCAGCATTGTTTAAAAAGTTGCCCTTTGCATCATTAGCATTACTGACAAATGCTCAAAATACAGTGCCTAGAGACCATTTCAATGTGGGGATGCACATTGAACAGTTCCTGTTTATTGTCAAACGATTTCATAACTGTAAAAAAGGCAATCGATCCAATCAGAAATGTATGTTAAAACACCTATCATAACATTATTTATCAATATGTCAAGCTTTTTGAAATCTCGGAAGCTATGGAAATTAAAAATGTATAACAGGAAAAATGTTAGGACCTTTGTTATTGTTTACATCCCTCGAAATGGTCTATAAAGAACATTTACACTATAAGAAATGCTTGTTTTCACAATATACTTCACAATATATCACAAAAGTCTGTGTATTATGTACACACATATATATATATATATATATATATATATATACACACACACACACACACACACGTGATATACACACATAAATATAAACAAAACAATTTTGTTACATAGATATTTAAATTTATACTCAGGATTTGTATCATATACATAATGAACATCTAAATATAAATAAACATTACATCAAATATATGGTATGTAAAGACATGTAAAGATGCAATACCTGTGGCTTGAGCCAGTGGTGCGAGATGTGAGGGATGCATGCTTTGACACAATGCTGTCATAGCGTCTACTTTCCTGCGATGGTTGCAGAGTTTGGTCATGTCTTCCTCCACTTTACCCGACTGATGACCAGGAGCTTGGACCATTGCAGCTGGGTCAAAATTAAAGACCTGCGTTGATTTAAAGAGACTATTAGCAACATTTACTTTATATTTCAGTTTTTTTTATACACGCTACCTTTTACTTCTGTAAAATGGATTGTTTTATCACAGTACACAGTAAACAATGTGCTATATGCATATAACCTACTGAAATTACCCTTGCAGTTGCAATGTAATCAGATTTGCAGTGTAATAAAAAGGTAAATCTTTAGAATAATGGTTCATTAGTTAACGTTAATGCATTTACTAACATTAACTAAGTATGAATAATCTAGTAAAGCATTTAATAATCATGGTTCAGCATTTACTAATGCATTATTACAATGCAAATATAGAGTTAATGCACAGTGACTTAACTAGCATTATTTAACATGAATAAAAATTGATAAATAGCGTAATAGTAGTAGTTGTTCATAGTAGTAAATACATTAAATAACATTAACTAATACCAATAACAACAGTAGTTATTGCATGCAAGTCTTTTTCAGTGATTCATCTCTTTACTATTGGATGATAATGGCAAAATAAAATGTGCAAAATAATAACAACATTTGATAGTTTATCTTACCTTATTTGGGACAAGCGGGCACTCGAGACCACACTTACATGTGCCATCCGTGCGCAGATACAGCCTCACCTCATCCACCGATTGAAGGACTGTACCACTCGGGCTGAGGAAGAAAAAGAAACATGTATAACACTTATTAATACCAGATATGGTTGTGATTACTTGATTGTTTTGAGAGCACAATTAGGCGCAGGGTAGATCAGTCACAATAATTAACATAGCGACTATTTAAAAAACAATTCTAGCAACACTTTAGCTGATTGTGCAACATCTCCATCTCTATTGGAGGTGTCAGTGTCAGTATGAGTAAAAAAACACAGTAGTATTTACTATAAATTACTAAAGTATATTTTCATGTGGGTGTCTGGCAGCTGAAAATAGATCTGGGGCCTGTTTCAGTAAGGAAATTCAACCAACTCTGAGTTTAAACTTAAACTCTGAGTTGACTTATGCAGAGTTCAGACTGAATGATTTTAGCCCTGATTTTGACTCGCGAACAGGTTTTGAGAAATCGCAGACAAATGCCTGAAATCACAGGCAAATCGTTGCTCGAATAACAATCACACAGTGTGAACTATCAAAGACGCGATCTGAGAGAATATCGTGAGATATTTGGCATGCTAAATATCTGGAGCTGTCGGCGACTCGAATCATGCCGTGTGAATGAGTTCTGCTTGAAAATAACATCAGCAATCATCTACAGCCAATGAGAGAGCAGCATCCACTAGCGTGGGTACCGGTAGGCCAGCGGGAGGTTGGGGGAGGAGTTAAAAGCGCTCCTTTTCAGTTTATTTGGACCCAAGAAATGGAGGAAAAACTTATGTAAATTAGGCAGGAGCACTGTGTCTGTTTGACACGTCATCTGAGCAATACCACAACCGTGTCCAAGAAGAAAAAAAGTTGAGGAGAAATTGATAATTCCCTTTAAACCCAGGTGAGCAAAATAAGTACATTTTCTACCCCATTAAAGGATTCTTTCTCATTATGTAGTTGATGATAAAATATATACTACGTGACCTCGTGTTGTTTCCATGTCACATCTCGTGTGTTTGGTTGTGAGATGTAGTTTGGACGAAGTTGTCGGCGATTCTTCCTATTTTAAAGTCATGCAGTGTGAACTCTCCTGTCGCCGATCTATCTTGCAGTCTAAACACAGCACGGCGGACCGCTAGCCCAGATAGTCATGCAGTGTGAAAACATCCGTGACACGACTACTTTGAAAATCCTGCAGTCTGAACTCAGCATTACCGAGAAAACTCGGTTTTCGGTTTCAGAATAGCTGATCTAAGGTAGGTCAATCAACTTTGAGTTGTTCTTTGAACCAACGCGAGTTAAGCGCACACACCGCGACTATGTAAAGGCATTATCAATGGAGCGCAGATATTACGAGCGACTATGGCAATATCTGAAAAAAAGAGATCAGCATTTCTTTCTCCAGCTGAACTTGATATGCTCATGCAATGTTATAACAAATATGAACGTATATTTAAAAAAGCAACACCACTGCATCAGTGAAACAGAGACAGTTAGCGTGGGGGAAACAGCGGCTCAAGGTAATGCGCAAGTTTACAGTTAAAGTATTTAAATATTTAACTATAATAAAATAAGTAATGTAATGCGTGATGTTTATAAACTTTTCACTTGAAAAAGTGTGGAATTGACTGTAATATTGAAGTTATTTCAGATGTAATTGCATTAAATGACATTAAATAGGCTACTGCATGGTTTCTACAACAAATCTGAATGCAGATAACCTTAACTCAGTGTTCAGTGGAAATGTTGAATTTAAGGTTCCCACTTTTACACACGTTGATCAGTTTAAGATGACATTTCTAAAGTTGAGCTAGTAATAGATTAAAGAGTGCACTTTAGTATCTGCCTTTATTATTGATCAAGTGGTAGAGGCTGATATGACATTTAGAATGTAAGCAGAACTAAACAATACTTATTAGAACGAGTGATAATCCCATTAATGTAGTTACAGCACATGTCCCTGTCGAAGGTCAGTGAATTTAAGCTAATTATTCATTAAAAAAGCACAAGCCATTCTCGTGCGTGACTTTGTTCTTTGTGTGACTGAAATGTATGCAATAGCTATATTTCCATCCAAAAATGTGAATTAAATTCATGTGCAAAACTGGAATATGGCATAACAGATGGGGGAATAAAGCAGCGTTTCCATCCAACAAGTCAAAGAGAACAAAATAGTCACATCCTGATTAACTGGTGCCAAATATCAACAGTAAAAACAGAATTTACTGTGGTAGAGGAAGCTGTGTGAATCTTTTCTTTATTTATTAAATGACTTTCACCTCAGAGGACAATGCTGACACACAATGAATGTTCATACGCATTCTATTCTTATCGAATAAAAAGTTTATCCTCCTCAGTTATGCTCATGTGTTTTTTTATGCCTATTTTCAAAAATTATGTGCATCTTTGCGTTTCCAATCAACCGCTCTTTTTATGCACATTTCCAAATAGGTCGGTGAGAACCTAAGACGAGAAATACCGCCTTGTCTTTAAAAGAGGGAAGGAGACCAACAGAAACTCCAAGAGGATAAAACCTGCTCTTGACCAGGTTAGGTTCACAGAGTAAGTCACCACAGTAACTGATTCTGAGCTAAAATTACCTCTCTTTCAGAAACAGGCTTACTTACCCTGTTTTCTGCCGTTTGACAAAACTGCCATTTTGAAACGGAAAACTCTCTCATTTCAGGCTTAACATACTCTGATATTTCACTTAACCTCCTTTCTGAAACGGGGCCCTAGCAGCAGATATCACAGCCTCTGTTACTCTTTTGTTAACAATTATTATTTATTTAGGATATGCGTTTTCACATTCTGAGTTTAATGCCTAATTATTAAATTAATAAAATGACTATAATTAAATGAAATATGCTTAAGAATAAAATATGATCTGTTCTTTGGAAGAGTGAACTGGCATTGTGATGATATTATAATGTCATTCTAGCATTATATAATGAGTGGCATACAATGGTCTTAAAATGACAATAAGATCATTCAATCGCAATATATTTTGGTGTGATATATCGTACAACAAAAAAAGATATGGTGACAGGCCTAGTGCAGAGTAGTGTTGGGCGATATATGAAATTTTCAGATCACCATATTGTCCTCCTGTGAGATCGCAGATACATGATACTATTGTATGGGGCGCAGCAGTGTTATCTTTACTTATTTGCTCATTTATTTAACCATTTCTAAACCTATTTAATAACCTTTTGGTTGATTTTTGTACTTATTTAATAATCTACTTCATTTGCATTACGTTTTATCTTGGAAACCAATGCAAATCACGGCGCTCTTACAGCTGAATAGCCGCTGAGACCCAAAATATTTCAAACAAGACTCAATGCAACAGTGCGCCATTAGACAGAATGTGGTGACAACTTGGGGCCATGTGGTTATCCGCAAGACTGCTGCAAAATGGATATAATTTAAATGGATGAAAGCAAATGAAATGATATTTTTCTACGCACAGAATAATCTAGGATGCATTAAGGCCTTTAAGACGAGGAGTGGACGGAGGACTCGCTGCACGTGCATGACTCTTTCCATGCGGTGAAGGTGTTTGATTGTTGATTGTGGAGCGGCTTCAGGTCTGACACAAAACTAGTCATCAACAGTGTCATATTTGCATTTGCTATGTGTTTATTGTTTTCTGATAAGAGAAATAGATTCATTTTAGACACAGGCTATTGCCGACACGCCGCAGTCATGGCTCTAATATTAAATAATTGTCTGTAGGCCTACATACAAAACTTTTCACTGCGCTAACTAAAGTGTTCTTTGAGAAGTTATTAATAATCTGTTCAATAATTCATTAAAGCCAAAACGAATGGTAAAATGCAGGATGTAAATTAATTTAATATAGGCTTGTTTAAATAAATTAATAACATTAATTTTAATAGCTTATATAAATAAATATAGGCCTAACATATTTTAAAATAAATAAAATAGGCTATTTTTTGGAAAATGAGCATGTCTGTGTTTATCATTCTTTCCAATTAAACACAAATAAGACAAACATCTGAGGCTGTCAAATTATTTGTAGTTCATTTATTATTAATGACGATGATTAAACATAATAATACTGTTCAATAACGTAATTAAAACATGTAATAGGTCTACAATAATGCGAAACTAGCAAAATATCATCTTTAAAATCGTCATAGGTCTCAGCTCTCTGTGATATCTTTGCCTATCGTCGATACACGATACTATCGCCTATCGGCACAACCCTAGTGCAAAGCATGCCATATTATCTGATAATTGTAAGGCTTTTGACTGTGTAAAGCCACATAAAACAAAAGCAAAAATAAGTTATACATGTCAAGTTTTGCAGGGCGATGTGGCAGACTTGAGGTCAATATATATGATATATAATAATATCTAATATATATGAAATGTATTAATTATTTTAAAAAGTCAGCCCTCTCACAGTTGTCATGAAGGGTGATTTAAGCGATATACATCAAAATATTTTTTGCATCAGGCTGTAAACACTTTTTTTTTTTTGCTGTAAAGTTGGCCATTTCAACATTGAGGTCAATAGAAATTTGCTCTGTTTTGGAGCCAGCCCCCAGTGGCCAGTCGATGAACTGCAGTTTCAGTAGGAGTTTCACAAGGGAGAGTGGGAGGTTACCGCTTGGTACACAGTCTGCAATAATTTTTATCCAAATGATAACTAAGAGGAAAAGTATCGACACATTTTTACGTTAGGTTGGTTTGTTCTGAATTACGGGCGTCACGATGGCACAGTCGGTAGCATGATCGCCGTACAGCAAGAAGGTCGCTGGTTTGAGTACCGGCTGGGTCAGTTGGCGTTTCTGTGTGGAGTTTGCATGTTCTCCCCGTGTTGGCGTGGGTTTCCTCCGGGTGCTCCGGTTTCCCCCACAGTCCAAACACATGCACTATAGGGGAATTAAATATTCTAAATCGGCAATAGTGTTTATGCGTGTGTGTGTGTGTGCAAATATGAGATTGTATGAGTGTTTCCCAGTACTGGGTTGTGGCTGGAAGGGTATCCGCTGCGTAAAACATATGCTGGAATAGTTGGCGGTTCCAAGACTAAGACGAAGCCAATTAAAAATGAATGAATGAAAGATTAAGACATAAACAAACCAATCACAACAGAAAGAAAAAAATCACAACAAAACAATCAATGAAACTCAAATTAATTCCAATGCCAAAATATTTTGTGTTCTTTGAAAGAAAGAACTCACATTATAACATAAAATGGTTTTAAAATAACCCAAAAAAATCATCACAAAAGGTTTTGGTGCAATATATCACACAACAAAAAATAAATCTGGTGACAGACCTAGCATCTGCCCAACACCAGAAGCCCAAGTGTGAAAGCTAAACACGCTCGCATGTGTGTGAGGAGCGTTTGCTCGGGTGAAGTCACACACATCTGTGCATGATCATCGCTGCCAGGCAACTTGAGTGAAAAATGTTCCTGTTGTACCTTTATTTAGCAGCAACGGCGCTCAGATTTCAAACACGTGAGAGTAAACAAAGCACAGTCGAACCTGATGTAAGACACAGCTCCATCCTCCACCTTCCTCCGCCAGCCGACCGGGACCTGAGCGATGAGCGTCGTTCCTCCATCTTTTTCTCCTGCTACACTCTCACTGCCCCCCGTCATTTTCTGATCACACACATCCAGCTCCTAAAAATAACACATACCAGATATAAATACAGATTTCCCTTCAGATCTACAGTTGAGGGCAAAATTATTCACCCTCATGTGAAATATTATTTCTTTTTCGAATATTTCCCAAATGATGTTGAACAGATTCAGGAATTTTCCACAGTATTTCCTATAATATTTTTTCTTCTGGAGAAAGTCTTATTTGTTTTATTTCAGCTAGAATAAAAGCAGTTTTTATTTGTTTTAAATCCATTTTAAGGTCAATATTATTAGCCCCTTTAAGCAATATTAGTTTTGTATTGTCTACAGAACAAACCACTGTTATACAGTGACTTGCCTATTTACACTAACTTTACCCTAATTAATCTAGTTAAGCCTTTAAATGTCACTTTAAGCTGAATACTAGCATCTTGAAGAATATCTAGTCCAGTGTTTCCCAACCCTGTTCCTGAAGGCGCACCAACAGTCCACATTTTCAACCTCTCCCTAATCAAACACACCTGAATCCTCTTATCATATCACAAGAGACTCCAACACCTAAAGTTAATGGGTCAGAAAAGGGAGACATCCAAAATATGTACTGTTGGTGTGCCTCCAGGAACAGGGTTGGGAAACACTGATCTAGTCTAATATTATTTACTGTCATTATAGCAAAGATAAAAGAAATCAGTTATTAGAGATGAGTTATTAAAACTATTATGAGTAGAAATGTGTTGAGAAAATACTCTCTGCTAAACAGAAATTGGGGAAAAGTAATAACAAATTAAAATTTAAGGGCTAATAATTCTGACTTCAACTGTACATTCAAATATGTTCGCACTACAGCTGTCATTTCACTAAAACTACAATCTGGAACTGTTTTGAGTTCAGTTTATGCTCTGAAAATGGTAAAGTTGCCCTTAAGTATAGACACTAAAACTAGAGTTAAGTTTAATTACAATTTATTTTTGTTCAAAATAAAAACAGACAATTATTACTAGAGTACTAGATGTATCAACCATCAAAAATACAAAATATAACAGAAATGAACATGAATAATGATTTACACTAGTGGTTCCCAATATCCGGGCCACAGACCGGTACCAGTCCATGGATCAATTGGTACCAGGTCTCACAAGAAATCATCAATTATTTCCAATTTATTTATTATCTATTAGTCTAAACGATCTTTAATTTTGAAAAATCTTTTAACTTGAGTGCCGACATTGAACCCACAAGCTAGCAAAATGAGTAAGAAACGGGCGTCTCTGGAATGTTTCTTTGCGAAGGGGAAAAGGCCCAGTGAAGAACCCGTGAACTGCCAAGGAATAAACCCGCAACCCATTTGACAATTATTCAGGTGAATCCAGCATGTGTGTGTGAGAAAAAGATCAACTGACGGAGATCGCAAATGACGACGGCTTTTCACATATCCCGTCTTTTTCACATGCAAGTTCATTATTTCCAATAGAGTTGCGCAGCTTAATGCGCTCGTGTCTTCCAGGCTCCGCAGTTGAAAACATCTTCAGATTGTTGCGAGCGCACTGTGAATCACTTTACAAGAACAGACCGATCAGGGTCATTTTTTGTATGGAACATGCGGTGCAGTGCATTACTTTTTAATTTTCTTCATAAATAAAACTTGTATCAGAGTTACAACAATGTTTTATCAGCTTGTCATCCACTGAGAAAATGGTTGATTGTCACCTATCAATCTATCACAGAACCAAAACCCACCCTCCCCTCCAAAATTGTCAAGCGTTGCCTGGTCCACTGTGATAAAAAGGTTGGGGACCACTGAATTTATACTACTATGGTGCAGTTGAATGCTTGATTCTGATATCCCTTATTTTCACATCCCAATGTTGACAGGTATGGACCAATTAGTTTTACATTTACCCAAAATCAAATGTATCACTGAAAAAGCTTACTTCTGCATTGCAAAATAAGGTGAATAAATAGTGTTTATGATATCTAGAAGTTAAGAAACTTCTGTTGACACATACCTTTTCATTTTTATACAGCCTTGGTCAGCACCGTTCGTGAAATGCACCCTTTGAAGGACATTTAGGCAGCATAAATGAAGGACAACACGAGAGAACCACAAATCTGTCTCCACACACAATCCTCTCTGGTCCTCTCCAATGGACTGTAATGCTGTGGCGCAAATCCAAAAGTGGAAAATCTGAAAACATACATATAAATACAAAACAGAAACATTTAATCTGACGCTGATAATGCTAGAATAAACATTTTTATGTATCTTAGATATAACTATTATAAACAACAGTCATATTAAAAATATTCTGATATTAAATGTATTTAAATGAACGTCATCCATAATGCCATGCATTTAGTTGTCTGAAATACTCTGTCTGGAAAAACAGTGATGCAGGATTAAGCTGTGGTTTGATTTATAGCATTCATTTTCTTTAAGGATTTGTACAAAACAAGCAACAAGAAAAATATTGATTCAGTAAAATAAAATCATCAGAGCTGTCGTGCTTTTATTCACACGGCTTCTACATTCAATTTTAAGTCAATAATTGTCCCCAAATTACTACATAACTCCACCCACCGCACTGTCTGTTAATTTATGGATTGAATTTTATGTGTAGCAGTTTTACTTTCTGTCATTTGTCATAAATACATTTAAGCGAAGATGGGATTCACTAAATCATTGATAATTGGACCATGAAGTACACCAATAACAGCATCACGGTTAATTTTAAATAGTACTATTATCCAACCTATTATCCTTTTGGTCACAGATTGTGTACAAAATAAACAGTAGTAGAAAAAGAATACCAAGCATACTGTTTGTGAATACTATGGTACTAGATACTAAATACTAAATTCAATATTAAGTCGGTAATTGTGCCCAAATTACTACATAATTCCTCAAACTCCACTGTCTGTCAACTTATTTATTGAACTTTGTGTTTTAGTTGTTTTTGGGGGGTTTTGTCAGTTGTCATCAATACATTCAAGTGGCGACATGATTCACAAAATCCTGAATAATTGGACTATAAAGTACACCAATAACAGTATTGTACGTTTCATTTTAAATAGTACTATTATACAACCTACTTTAGGTCACACGTTGTGCACAAAATAAATGGTCGTGGATAAAAGCATACGGTTTGTGAATACCATGGTACCATTAGATGCTATAAATGCTTTCATTGACACTTCTGCACAGTTAGCTTCTAAATTCAATTTTAAGTCAATAATTGTCCCTAAATTACTATATAATTCCACACACACCACGGTCAGCCATATTATGGCTTGAACATTATGCCTTTAGTTGTTTTCCTTTCAGTCATTTGTCATAAATACATTTAGGTGAAGACAGGATTCACAAAATTAAATCATCAAGTACACCAATAACATTACCATATCTTTAATTTTTAAATAGTACTATTATCCAATCTACTTTTAGTCCCACATTGTGTACAAAATAAACAGTAGCAAGAAAAAGCATAGTGTTTGTGAATACCATGGTACTATTAGATGCTTTCATTGACACTCCTGCACATTTAGTTTTTAAACTCCATTTTAAGTCAATAATTGTCCCCAAATTACTATTTAATTCCAGACACTCCACTGTCTGTCAATTTATGTGTTGAACTGTGTTTTAGTTGTCATTTAAGGGAAGATGGACTTCACAAATTCATGGATAACTGGACCATCAAGTACACCAATAACATTAATCATATTTCATATCTTTAATTTTAAATAGTGCTATTATCCAACCTAATTTTGGTCACACATTGTGCACAATGTAAACAGTAGTGAAAAAGCACTCTAGTGTATAGTCCTAGTGCTAGTAGCTAGGGTACAAACCACGATTGCAAATCTCGCTTTGACATATGGCTGACAGTACAGTGAAAGTGACGGTTGAAACTGATATTAAACGCGCCAACTCAAAATTTCAAATGTAACTTATGGAGAGTGAAAGCATCACATATTTTAACGGTTTTTATTCTGCCGTTACGGCGGTTGGAGTGATGCGGCTAACGCTCGGCTAAAAGAGTAAACAAACCGCAACGAATAAAACTTCTGCAAGTTTCCAGACAGGTAGGACTGAAATACGACAAGGAATTGAGAATACATACGCTTAAACATCGCTCTGCTACTTCTAAAGAGTGTAACGTTGCGTCTGGATGATTAAACAAACTGCTAGCTAGCCCGCTTTTAGACATCATATTCATGAACGCTCGATTGTACTACACTATGCGAAGCGTTGGGGTTTGTCGCGTCGCGTTCGGCGTAGACGCGCTGTTAGCTTCGTTTAGCTCACAGGCTACGCTACGCACCTCTGTTTACGAAGTTTCCTGCTTCTTCGTCGCTGCACAACCCAGAACAAGCGTCTCGACGGGCTCGACTCGCAGATGTCGCCGTCGCTGGAGATGTTATTACCGCCGAGAGATTTTCAGCCACTTCCCCGCGTCCTCATCCCCGAGCACCATCCGAGCCGTCCTGCTTAAAAACAAAGAGCAATAACGCTCGGTTTTATTGCGCCCCGTGCATTGTCGTCCAGTTTCGCGTGAATCCTGCTCGGCCGCAGAGCCAGAGATCGCTTCATTCAAAGGTTCAGCAGCTTCCTAAGCGTCTTTCCTGCGTGCACAGGCGAGCGAGGGCTTGATGGCGGCTTTGCGTTGGTGCTTTTAGTTTATCTTCGTTTCCAAGTTCCTATTTTTCCCTGGTATCCCGTGCCAAAAAAAATCATGGAGTTTTCGTACGCGCATGCGCAGTAGCTGCTGTCGGGGTTGGGAATTCCGTACAGCTCCACGTGCACTAGGAGGCGCGCGAGAGCCAGACAAAAACAGAAAAACACCCCGGACTATGGCAAGCCGACTAACATGTAATCTATAACCCGTACTAGTTTTGTATGACTGTTATATATGTTATCATATAATCCTGTATGCTTTGTCAGTTATATGCTTTAATAAAAAATAAAGTATCTATATTCATGTTACTACTAGTACTTATTTTTTAGATACTAGGATATTTTCCTTTAATTACCAGTGCTTATTCTTTAGATACTAGTGCTTTTAAAAATATACTAGTGTTTACTCATTAGACACTGGTTATTTGTATTAGATACTAGTACTTATTCATTAGATGCTAATTCTTATTAAATAGATACTAGTTTTATATTTATTACATGGTACTTATTTTAATAGTGACTATAGAACCTGTTGTTTCTAACAAATTTAACATTTTACTTGATTTCTATGGGATCTGTCATTAAGATAATAACTGTTCAGTTTTGACTAGTAAGTATTCCAGCTGGCACTAGCACATAATTTATGTACGAGTGGTTAATCATTAGGTTCTAGTACTTATTCATTAGATTCTAGTTCCTAATTAATAGATACTAGTACTTAAGGATTAGATACTAGTACTTACTTATTAGGTACTACTTATTCATTCGATATTAGTACTTATTAAATAGATACTGGTACCAATTAATTCTAGAAACTATTAAATAAATACTAGTAGTTTTTCATTAGTATCTTTTATAATTATTACAAGTAACAATTCTTATTTACTAGTCAGTTCTGCTTTTTTTACTCGTCTTCTGTTATGACTAGTCCAAATGGAAAAGTAGAGTTTAATTAAACATTCAACTAGTAAAATAAAGATTTTTACTAGTAACATTTCAAACAAGTACTATATATGTACTAATATCTTTCAAATAAGTTGTAGTATATATTCTAGTATCTAATGAATAAGAACTAGTATCTAATACATAAGTACTAGTATCTATTAATTAGAAACTAGTGTCTAATTAATAAGTACTAGTCCCAGCTGGAATACAAACTAGTCAAAACTGAATACTTGATATCTCAATGACAGATCCCATAGAGATCAATGGAAACAAATTTAATCTGTTACTTGAAACAATAGTCTATTGAAATTAGTACTATTATTTAATAAATAAGAACTACTATCTATTTAATAAGTACTAGTATCTAATGAATAAGAACTAGTATCTATTTAATAAGTACTAGTATCTAATAAATAAGAACTAGTATCTATTTAATAAGTACTAGTATCTAATAAATAAGAACTAGTATCTATTTAATAAGTACTAGTATCTAATAAATAAGAACTAGTATCTATTTAATAAGTACTAGTATCTAATAAATAAGAACTAGTATCTATTTAATAAGTACTAGTGTCTAATGAATAAGTACTAGCAGGGGCGTAGCAACCTGGGGGGACGGGGGGATACGTCCCCCTCACTTTTAGAGACAGACCATTTAGATACGGGTGATTAATAATTATATGAACATATGATCTTATACAGCCGTCCCCCCACTTTTAAAATGTCTGCTACGCCCCTGAGTACTAGTATCTATTTAATAAGTAGTATCTATTGAATGGGTATTTGTATTTAACAAAAATAACCAGTGTCTAATGAGTAAGCACTAGTATATTTTTAAAAGCACTAGTATCTAATGAATAAGTATTAGTATTTAATGGAAAATATACTAGTATCTAAAAAATAAGTACTAATAACATGAAAATAGATACTAGTACGGGTTTTAGATTAGATGTTAAAACGGCTTGCCATACCCGCACGGGTGGATGGATCATGTGTGGTGGGATTCTTCTGAACTGTGCACGCTTTAAAACTTTGCCTTTTATATAATAATCTGACTTGTAAGTCTCCACACATGATTTTTTTTAATGTCATTTAAATTTGATCATTCTTGTAAAATATGGTGGACATGATATTATTGTCAATTACTGTCTTGTTTTTCTTTGTTGTTTTACTCTACTTGGCTGTGCAGGAACACCGCATTGCTTTGGCAATATGAATGTACATTTATTTATAATGCCAATGAAAATGTTCAACATGAAAATAATGATATATTATATTTTATTATACTATCTTTAAGTTATTTTTCAATAGCAGAGCAGTCCGATATGCAGTCTGACATTGCAATCTGATATTCTATCTCTATTATTTATGGATTATTATAATCACAAACACATTTGTAGCCCAGTTATATCGTTTCCCTTTTCTTTAAGCGACTAATGAACCGGAAGTTTTGCACATTATAAAACACAGATCGCAAACACACACACACACACACACACACAAAGTTTGATATTAAATATCAGCCACTCCTCGTGTTTTATTTGATCTTTTTCAATGCAAACAATAAAACAAAAGGAGCCCAAACCTCTTTTAAATTCATGACCAGCCTCAAACTACAGAAAATGTCATATAAATTAAATCCGAGCGCTGAGGTAACTTTAGATGTCCGTGAACTTCATCTGGAAATGTGAAATACTTCACTGAAGTGAGGCGAGAATATCCTGAGAGAAAGATGTTTCTGTTCGTAAAACGACTCCACACACACACACACACACACACACGCACGCACGCACACACACACACACACGCGCGCGTCTTTATTGGCCTTATTGTGTCAGTTAGCTGGGAAAACAAAAAATGGTTCCGCCGTAAGTACTTTATAATTACTGAGGGAAATCACAGATGAAACCCGTTTAGCGCGGAGGAAAGGCGAAATCACATTGCGAGCTGATGGTTGCAGGTATGCACATATAGTAAAGTCGATTCTCCTGAGCAGAAATGTGATTCGCTGGCACAACATGAACATTTCAGTGCGAGTTTGAGATATAAATCACATCAGCCTCCTACAGCGCGTAAAGTTGGGAAAACAATTGAGAGTTACAACTTCAAAGGGGTGTTGAGTAAACACAAGTTGTGGGAATAAAAGCGTAACCTGCCAATAGAATTAGACGCTCGGAGGTGATAACCATTAGGCAGTGGGGAGATACACAGCAACAGCCAGCCGATCGTGACGTGTTAGTGCGTCTCCACGCGAGCGCTGCCCTGCTCCTGGAAACAGTATTTGAGCTTTCTATTCGCTAACCTGACGCGCATCCCACTTGCGCTGTTGCTAGGCAATACATTGCACGCTTTGCACCATGCAAGTTTAACTACTTAACTCTTGCGTTTGGAAGAGTTTCAGAATACTAACGAGATGAGCCCCCGGTGACATCAGTTGGCCGAGAGTTACAGGTCACTCACTCCGCATCAAACATCATCCAAAGCTATTAAATCTGGGATACCTGTTAGTTAAACACCACCACCACCTCATTTGAGATGGATGATGAGTGGAGGGTGGACACTGAGCAGCTTTTGTTGAATATCCTGCATCAGGTTGATCATGCCAAATGGTCACCAACTAATTTTAAATGTTTTTATTAGGATTATACCCACAAGAAATACCATATTTGAGTATATAATTGAGTGTTTTTAAGTTATGCTGTTGTTGATGGTGTAACTGCAACTATAGTAATGTAAACAAATGACCCAAACTATATTACACTACAGTACACCAGTTTACTCTAATAAAAAATAAAGTATACTACAGTGTGTATTACAGCTGAACAGCATGCCGTACATACTGCATATACAGCATAACACACTTGACTATGGTATGGTTTGAAAGCACTATCAATGACTAGTATTTGTTTTTTAATGTGGGTAATACCACACGAGAGCCAGATGAAGGGTGAAATCTGAGAAGTTTTAAATAACCTTGGAAGCTGAACAGGGTAGTTATTCACAATGCCACCAGTCCAGTCTTAACTAGGTTATGTTTATACTGGTGCTGAAAACAAGTTTGAGGTCAGCTCATGTTTCATGTCATCAAATATTTTAAGATATTAAACTGAGGTAACTTAATGAATATGTAGTCACTCCTTTCTAAATGTCCACACAGAGGGAAATCTGACTGATGCTTTTGTCTTCTGATATATCTCATGTGTATATACACCAAAACAATCATAACTAGGTGTTAAAAATCATATCAAATTAACAATTTGTAAATTACTCCATGTTTGACTCATTGAAAACTTGTTCATGTTAAGATTTTGAAGACCAAATATATTCATATTCTTATTTTTACAAATATAGTTTATATTTTGAAGACCAGTATACTCCAATTACGTATTAAAATAGTTATGATATACTGAAATATCAACTCTTCGAGTGCCCTAGCTAGGCTATAGGGTCCATGTTGGGGAAAACACCCGAACACAGATTAAACTTAATCTGCTGGAGACTAATCTCTAAACCCGACTCTGACCTTTACCATCTCAACGTCACTTTATGGGCTCGTTTAATGACACTAAACGGGTGTGTTGAACCATAACGGCGGTCATATCGTTTTGTTTTTTATAGACTGTGTGTGTGTGTGTGTGTGTTGAGCTCGGGCTCTTCCGCGTGGCTCGGGTGGGGTGTGGAGGATCCTCAAACTCCTATGGAAGATCCTGATTCTATAGGAAACATGAAAGAATCGCCTCAGGTCACCAGAGAGGAATTATTAAAGATGAAAAAAGTGCGAACAAATGCGTTCAGTATCACAGGGATATTACCGTCGCCTATTTCTACAGGCGCATATGCGAACGCCAGCAAAAATGGACAGATTTTCCTACATCCTTATAAGGCGGCTCGTCAGTTTTCTTTTTTTTCTCTTTAACGAAAGGTTGTTTAATAAAACATGCTCGGGCTCTGCTAGTCTTATCTCCGACTAGAAACCGGTTGCCAACGATTGCATCATTCCTTTCATGTGACTCCCTTACGCCCCAAATTCGTCCTGGCCGTCTTATGACTGCATCACATCTGCGGCTCAACCAAACCCGCGCAGAGCGAGACAACCAGCAGAGTCGCAGAGTCCCGCCCCCCGCGCTCAGCGCTGACGCTCATTGGATGTCTCTAAGCAGAAGAATGTCCACCGCCTCGCCTCATTGGCCCAGGCGGCCGACCATCTCCTGTCAGTTTCTTGTGATACGCGTTAGGTTGCGCCTCAAGATCCTTCCCCCGGAGTTCGGTTGGAGTCTCTCTATAAATGTCCCCGGGAGTTTCCGAAATCCACACTCGGTGACTTCAGCTGAACAATGGTTAACATGAGCGATCAGCCATCTCTACAAAAACACACACAGACGCTGAATCAGAAACAGCCGAGGAAAAGAAACAATAAAAAGAAAAGGGTGAGTGTCTTCTGTTCATCTCTGCTCTTTCTTGTGATCTTCTGGACTTTTCTTGCTGTTTTCTGTTTCTCTTTCCTCCTCTGGAAAACGGGAGCGCGCATGTTTTGGCGACTCTCCCGAGCTGTTTTTGGACTACAGTTGCTCATCTCGAGTTTCACTGGACATGTTTTATTTTATTTCATTATTAGTTTTTAACATTCTCTGATAAACACCCACTCCATCAGTAACTCATTCTTCATAACTGCGCTATGACAGCTGTCATTTCTATACAGTCTCGCTGTTTCTGACGGACACGCACAACTTTTTTCCGCGAACGCTTTAATATGAACTAATATTATTGTTATTAGTTCTGTTGGTCGCCTCCAGCACTCCTGACAGCGGAAACTGCGCGACATCAACTTTTCACGGCTCGCGGAATCACAGGGATGTGTTCGCGACGCAGAACCCGTCGCGTTTATACACCGCTGAAGCGCGTTTAAAGTGCGGGTTCGCGTCGAAGTGTTCGCCCTTTGTTTCCTCAGTCCTGTACTTTGATTCCATGACGTCATTGGCTCGCTGTCAGTTTCGTAAACCCCGCTCCAGATGCGCACAATTAACAACAACACTCATTTCAGCCCCCAAACTGACACGGGAACTCCATCACACCGGAATGTGTCGATCCTCCTGTCGTTTTTTAAAGTAATTCATTCATTTATTTAGTAACCTTAAATCAGAAGACAACTAAAACATTTCATGTTTATCATATTTTAATACATATTAAATCATAATGATTAGTTTATGATGATGTCCGTAAATAAAAACAACAGAGGAGTGCCGCGCGTGTGTGTGTTGAGTCCGTTTTCATTGTCTCACACACTTCTGAAGTCTCCTGTTAGCCGTGCAGTGTGTGTGTGTGTGTGTGTGCTGTTCTTCCAGCTGATCTTGTGCATATACCCGGCTGAGAGTGAGGCTGATCCGACTTGTTTTGACGGACGGTGTGCGTGTGTGTGTGTGTGTGTGTGTGTGTGTGTGTGTGTGTGTGTGTGTGTGTGTGCACGCGCAGAGGGCGCCCTCGAGCACACAATGCGCCTTTGTTTACATAAAAAAATACAATGACCTAATTTCACTTTCCACATTAAGGAATCCATAACTGCTATGCGTTATTATTATTATTATGATCATTTAAGCATTGCTAAGTACACATTCGGGTTCCTTTAGGAGACTTCTCTATGCTTTACATCACTTCATTGTTCTTTTTGCTGGCTTTCTTGTTTGTCTCACAGATGACCTCAACATGCATTTATGATTCATATTCTTTTATTAAATACTCTTTGGTAACCGTGAACTGTGGCTTGAGCTGTTCCATGTTTTGTTTATTTTTCTAGAGTTATTGGGACAAAATATCGCCAACAACTCACATTCAAACTTGATTGACAAGAGACACTTTATAAGGTGAGCACTTTATTTATTCATTTAAACACAGTTATGTGAAATGAGTTTAATAAGCAACACTAATCATGATTAATAATATTAGATGCACACAAGACTCCCGGTGTTCATGCATGCTTGTGAAGCTCCAGGGCTTGCTTTGTTTGTTTGTTTGTTGTGCAGTGACACCGTTCGGCCACTGTGTGTCCTTATTTCACACAGTGGCCGAGCAGTCAATCTTAATGTCGCGTATAGTAATAACGGGTCACCCAGATAAAGCGCGTACTCCCCAAACCTCTCTCAGCTCTACGCTGCGCTGCGCTCAAGACGCATCGGAGGTTTTTTCTTGCCGCTTCTTCAGGACAGTTGATTGATTTGTGGTGTCGCCGGTCAGGTCTGGTGTGCTAGGAGTGGGAGCGTGTCGTATTGTGTCTGTGGATAGCGACTGATTGGTGCGATGACTGCGGAGTGGCTGTACCCCCCTGGCGTGGGGCCGCTGTGTGGTGCAGAGTTGGAGGCGTGGTATGAGGACCTACAGGATATACTGGGCTCCGACACGGGCGGGGCCAAACTTACAAGAGCCCCGCCTTCTTCAGAGGTCAGTAGCGTCTGGAATCGTTCAAAATACGTACAACTTCCCCTTACGTTTACTAACAATTTCTCTTGTCATGCAGAAGGAGCCCGAGTTTTTGGATGTTTTGGAGAGCTGTTCGCTCACCTGGTTGACTGAAGGGCAGGTATGGGGCGATGGGGTGCAACGGGTCACCGAAGATCCGCCCGTTCACCAATCGCCGCCAAGGCAAGAAGAACGAACCGCGGAGAACACCTCATCCGGAGATCTCCTCCCGCCGGAGTTTTTCGAACTCCTCAGCGAAGGTGGTGTTGGTGACACCATGGTAAACGGAGGCGCTGGGTATCACCTGCATGCACCTCCATCTCCAGCCGCCAGCGAAGAGGAGGAGCTCCCGACGGTTCCCGACACATCATCCTGTTCCTCAGCGTCCCGTTCGCCTTCTCTAAACTGCTCCCCACCGGCGTCTCCACCCGTCTCCTCCTCACGCAAAAGAAAACGCGGCGGCGCACTTTGCTCTGCGTCCCCTGGGAAAAAGAGCCGCAGAGAGCGCGAACAGGAGAATGAAAGGAAAGTGCAGGAGCTGACGGATCAAAACGAGCGGCTGAAAGCCGAGATCGAGCGACTGGGTGAGGAGGTGCAGAGGACGCGGCGGGCGCTCATCGAAAGACTGGTCAACACCCGCAGGTGAAGGAGCAACAGGAGGACAAGTAGAGAAGAAGGGGACGCCAACAATCGGAGGAAATTCTTCTTGTGGAGAGCGTGAAATGCACATTTAGAGGGAGATAAAAGACACGTGGGATTGAGGGGGGGAGAAAGGGAGGTTTAGTGAATGTCTCCCACCGAGAGAAAGAGAAAGTCAGATTAAGCCGTAGAAAAGAAAGAATGTGGAGCTCAACGGAAAGCGCAGGCCGGTCAAAACTCAGCCCACCACGCATGACCACCTGAATTAAATATTGAAAATAATAATAATAATAATAATAATAATAATAATTGATTTAGTTTATGCTGAAATTAGTGTAGCTCAAAACTAATACTGCTGTTTAAATGTTATAATGAAATTCCAAATAACTAATGATGGCTGCAACATCAAATGGCAAATAAAATACAAACTTGATTTTTAAGATGGAATTTAAATGATTTCAAAAAGATTTAAATTAAAAAGAAATTATTTTATTTTTAACTAATAACTTTAATTTTTCTAAATCAATATGGCAATGCAAAAACTGATTTAAACGGCAATAAAAACAAAGGCAAAAAAATGCAAACTTAATTTTAAACATTGAATTCTAAATACAAAATAACTACATTTACAAAAAATAAATAAAATCTAAATAAAATAAAAATCGGTGTAGCTTAACCAACACCACTTTTCAAATGTTAAAATGGCAAAATGCAATAAACTTCAAACGCAAATAAAACGCAAACTTGATTTGTAACAGAATACAAAGGATTTAAAAAAACATTTAATTAAAAATAACTTGTTTAAATAAAATAAATAAATAGTTGAAATCAGATACTGTTTAAATGTTACAAAAGCATATTAAATAAAGAATTAAAGCGACATAAAATCAGACACTGCGAAATGAAAAAATTCACAATCGTCTAATTTAAATTAACGTAATATAAATATTTGAACGTTTAAATCGGCGTAAGTTAGATGCAAAATACTGCCGCTTAAATGTTTCTATTTAGCGAATTATATTCCAATTCAAAAACGTTATCGAATAAGTTGCATTACAGCGATTAAACTAAGCGTAATATTACAAATATTTTCTTCTTTGTTTTTAGTACGTTAAAAGACTGTTAATTGTTTTTCTTTAAAACATGTTTACATTTATAAATTTAGTGGACGCTTTATCCGAAACAGCTTACAAATGATGATAAATTAAACGCTTCAAAATCGACATTTATTACCAAACAGTATAAATTAGACAAATAAAATTGTCTTTAATAGGAAAAAAATATAAATTACTCATAAATAGTAATATGGTCATTATAAATCGAAGCCTAATATTACATAGGGTTTAAAAATTTTCTCAGCTAGTTCAAAAGGAGAAATGACTGTTGATTCACCAAAACGAGGTTATGAAAAAAAAAGATTATACATTTAGTACCAAACTATAAACACGTAACAATTTAACGATTGAACTGCAATATAAACATCAAACGCAATAAAAAAAGTAGCATAAAGTCAATAAAGCGTAACTTTATAAAAATTTGTTTGGACACAATTTTATGTATCGATTTCAATATTTAAACCAGCAGAGATTCAATATTTAGTATCGAATTACAAAAATGTTACGAATTAAAGACGGAGATCTGCATTATAGTAACTATAGCGTCAAATTACAGAAATGTTACGAATTAAAGACGGAGATCTGCATTATAGTAACTATAGTGTCAAATTACAGAAATGCTACGAATTAAAGACGGAGATCTGCATTATAGTAACTATAGTGTCAAATTACAGAAATGCTACGAATTAAAGACGGAGATCTGCATTATAGTAACTATATTGTCAAATTACAGAAATGTTACGAATTAAAGACGGAGGATCTGCATTATAGTAACTATAGCGTCAAATTACAGAAATGTTACGAATTAAAGACGGAGGATCTGCATTATAGTAGCTATAGCGTCAAATTACAGAAATTTTATGAATTAAAGACGGAGATCTGCATTATAGTAACTATATTGTCAAATTACAGAAATGTTACGAATTAAAGACGGAGGATCTGCATTATAGTAACTATAGCGTCAAATTACAGAAATGTTACGAATTAAAGACGGAGGATCTGCATTATAGTAGCTATAGCGTCAAATTACAGAAATGTTACGAATTAAAGACGGAGATCTGCATTATAGTAGCTATAGCGTCAAATTACAGAAATTTTATGAATTAAAGACGGAGGATCTGCATTATAGTAGCTATAGCGTCAAATTACAGAAATTTTATGAATTAAAGACGGAGATCTGCATTATAGTAACTATATTGTCAAATTACAGAAATGTTACGAATTAAAGACGGAGGATCTGCATTATAGTAATATTATTATAACTACTATAGATAGCGACTCCCAATGCAAAAATAAAATCATCATGCAACTAGAAATATTCATTTTCTAAGTTGAATTCAGGGTGTTCTGACCGGTTTGCGCATTAGTTTTTCCGTTTTAAGCACCGACTTTTATTAAATGGACCCAAAGGTTAATCAGCTTTCTGTGTAATTGAAAGCTGATTGTAAAGGGAATGTGTCGAAACGGCAGAGCTGCAATAAAAGGCTTGTAGAAGGCTGATTGTATCTGTAATGATGATTGTAGGTGTTCGTGATGACGAAAGGGCTTCAGACGAGTGTAATAGATTAATAATAGCTCAGGACTGTTACTGCGTATGATTGTGTGAGCCACGCGTTTCTCTCTGCAGCTCACCATCAACCCGAGGCCTCTAACTGCGTGTGTGTGTGTGTGTGTGTGTGCGTGCGAGTGTGTGTGAGACGACGGCGATTCTGCTCTCACTTATTCCTCTTGACACTTTTTTTAGAACTAGCGGTTTATATCATACTCTCTGCCTCCATGCCTATTTTTCTATACGTGTATCACATGCATATGAAATCAGAATCATCAACACTTGTAAACTCATTGATATTGCATGCTGAATTATGTACTAGCGTAGCAGAACATTTTTATCTAGCCTTACTTAATACACATTTTGTTATTAAAAATTTTTCCAAAAAAAAAAAAGAACCAAAAGGAGTGTTGGTGACGTTTATTTCTTGTCTCTGTGTTTATTGAGTAAAATTAATTTGTGTCAGAGTAACAAAGCAGAAATATGAAACTGGGTAAACATTGATTTGATTGCTGGCTAAAAACGGCTGATTTAAAAAGGACTGGTTGCATTGGTTTAATATTTATAGGAGTGGATAAATAGTGCATTTTTCCCAGAAAATATTTCCAAAGATTTATTTCCATCCTCACGTTCACCTCATTTCTTCTTGGTTTTCTGCGCGGGCGGCTCCGGGGTCTTGCCCTCCGCAAGACAAAGTTGGGTTTTCAGATCTAATAATTTGGCCACTTCTACTCCGATAGCAGATTTTTCAGCTTTTTGTGCTTTCAGAGCTCGAACTTTTTCACCCTGAAACACAAAACACACTGATTAATAACCGCTAAACACTTAACCAAATATTTGCATTCGCGTACTACGGGAAAAAAATATAACCAAATATTATTATTAACGTCTAAATGGCGAAGAAATGAGTAAAAAATAAAAAATATAGATTTTTCAGCTTTGATTAATAACCACAAAACCGCTAAACATTTAATCAGATATTAGCATTCGCGTACGGTGGAAAAAAATGAAAACAATAATAAAATAAAATAACAACTAAATATAAGCGTTCGCTAACAACGGTGGAAAAATCTATCTATATATATATATATATTTCTGGACATTATTGTTTTTATTTATTATCATTATCACTGTTGCCATCATCATTTTTATTGTAACTCCCTTTGTTAAACATCAGTGATAAATGTTGCTATTAGATTAAAGTATACCTTATATTGGTAGGGGTTTATTGGATTTACTTTTACTTTATCTAATTGCTAAATGATAAAAAAATAATAATAAAATCAATATCTGTATTCGCATACGGCGGGAAAAATTATTTAACTTAATTATTTTAATAAAACGAGTGAAAAAAAGTGATATTTCTGGATTTTATTTATTATTGTTATCATCATCATCATCATCATTTTAACTCTACTGTTATTTAAAATATACGATAAATGTTTGACAAAATTAAAGTAAAGCTTATGTTGGTGGGTGTTTATTGCGTTTACTCTTCCTTTTATCTTGCTAACGGATTAAAACCCCAATATTTGTATTTGCGTATTGCAGGAAAATATTAAATTCAATTTTTAATTGACATGAGAGCAAAAAACTTGATATTTCTGGACATTCTTTATTTTATTTATTATTAGTATTCGTAGGAGTGGGAACATCATCATTTTTATTGTAACTGTTATTTAACATCAACAAAATTAAAGTATAGCTTATGTTGCTGGGTGTTTATTGCATTTACATTTACTTTTTTATCTTGCTAATTGATCAAAATAAATAATATGATCAATATTTGTATTTGCAAACGGCGGGATAAAATATTTCACTCAGTTTTTAAGAAATAGGAGTAATAAAAGTGATATTTCTGGACTTTCAGTTTATTATTCGTATCATCATTTTCATTGCAACTCTACATTTGTGGAAGCATTTATCGCTGATATCATTCAATAACAGTAGAGTTGCAATGGAAATGATGATACGAATAATAAATTAAATGAAAGTCCAGAAATATCACTTTTTTTTCTCACTCATTTTACTTCCAAATTAAGTGAAATATTTTATCCTGACGTATGTGAATGCTAATATTGATATTATTTTATCAATTAGCAAGATAAAAAAGTAAATGTAAATGCAATAAACACCCAGCAATATAAGCTATACTTTAATTTTGTCAAAATATTTGCAGTTGATGGTAAATGACAGTAGTTACAATGAAAACAATGATGATTATACTACTTATAATAAAAGAATGTCCAGAAATATCAAGTTTTTTGCTCTCATTTTATTTAAAAATGGAATTCAATATTTTCCTGCAATACGCAAATACAAATATTGATGTTTTAATCAGTTAGCAAGATCAAAAAAGGAAATGTAAACACAATAAACACCCACCAACATAAGCTATACTTTAATTTTGTGAAAACATTTATCGTTGATGTTTAATACAGGAAAATATTCCTTATGTTGGTGGATGTTTGTTGCATTTACTTTGACTTTTTTATCTTGTTAATTGATATCATATAAAAAAACAATAGAAGTATTTGCATGCGGCAGGAAAATAAAATAAAATATGAGCAAAAAAACGAGCTATTTCCAGACATTATTTGTTTATTATCATTTCCGTTGTAACTCTACATTTATTAAACTTTAATGACAAATGTTTTCGATTAGATTAAAATATGCCTCATGTTGGTGTGTGTTCCTTTTTTTAATCTTGCTAATTGCTAAAAAAGGAAAATCCCAATATTTATTATAGGTTTACAGTCTACATTCAAGTCATTCAAGTTAAACCCGATGTGTTTATGGGTCAAAAGATGGAAATTAAAGATCTTCAATACAAATTTTAGAACTTAAAATAATAAGTGTAACGTTTAATAAAAATACCACAACACATCAGTAAAACTATAATACACATCTAGTACATCAGAAACACTATAAACGCAGCTGCTAATCCCAGAAGCACCGTATGCAGATACTTGTGATGTATTAGGTTGAAATGTAAATATTAATGCATTGTTTTCATCTTTTTACTTATTAATTTGACTTGTGTGTGTGTGTGTGTGTGTGTGTGTTCATACTTGTTCTGCCACTAAAGCTGTGAGTTGTTTGGCTCTCTCTGGATCTGCATTTCCACTGGCAGGTGTGTGTTGTGCAGCTCCAGCGTTGGGTTTGCTCTCGACTGTAACGCTGCTGTTACTCGGAGTCTAGGAACAGAAAAATACATCTCTCAGGTCTTCAATTGATATATTGTGTGCAAGTAAAAAAAAAACCAATGCAAATAATGCCAAAATAATACATGCATTTATTTCAAAACAGCTACAATAATTCTTTCATATTAATAAAACGTGATGGATCCAAATGTTCAATTATGAACACAATATCCCACACGTGTGCTTGACAATTGAATCATTTATTAATGAATTTGTTTGAACAACACAAAATAGAGAAAGTGTGTTGGACAACTTAATATGCATTGATTGATGCATGTTTTTTAAATAAAAATGACAAGTTCAATAATTAAACTGGCAGTCTAGGAACAGAAAAATCCAAATATCAATATTTCAGATAAGAAATAAGGCGAATAAAATAATCTACAAAAACATGCATTCATTAGAAAACAGATCAATCATTTATATGCATGAATAAAATGCCATATTTATTAGTTAGATTAAGTTAGATAGTTTATTACGATGCATGTTTGAACAGCGATAGCTTAGTCAAATTAGAGAGTAGCAGGTTTTTATTATACCGACACAGAAATCAGACTTGACTATTTAATAATAATTACTGATGGATGCATTTGGTATTTTGGATAAAAGAATTGACGAATGTAATAATTAAAGGGAACTCTCAGTCTAGAAACAGAAATCTGCACACTTCAGTGTTTAAAACAGCAGATCTGATAGCACATGTGTGCAGTTTTAGTATAAAAAAATAATAAAGGACAAAAAAAATACATTTCTGCTTTCTTTTGCAATTATTTATCTACCAAAAAGCATGCATTCATTAGAAAACAGATCAAATAATGGCTAACTCTGTATTAAAATATCTCATTCAAAATAATCATCAATAAAATATAAATAAATGCACATTTTTATTTTTATATTTAACATTTTATTCCGAAACAGAAAGCGTGTTTAACAAATGAATAATTAATCTTTTCATGCATTTGTCTTTTTTATGCAGCAATGAAAAATTCATCGAGAATAAAAATATAAAATATAGAATAAGTTGAACTTGCTGGCTCAGTGGTTAGCACTGACGCTTCACAGAAAGAAGGTCGCTGGTTCGAGTCCCGACTGGGTCAGTTGGTGTTTCTGTGTGGAGTTTGCATGTTCTCTCCGTGTTGGTGTGGGTTTCCTCTGGGTGCCCCAGTTTCCCCCACAGTCCAAACACATGCGCTATAGGGGAACTGATGAACTAAAATGACCGTAATGTGTGTGAGAATGACTGTGTATGGGTGTTTCCCAGTACTGGGTTGCAGCTGGAAGGGCATCCGCTGTGTAAAACATATGCTGGAATAGTTGGCGGTTCATTCCGCTGTGGCGACCACTGATAAATAAGAGACAAAGCCGAAGGAAAATGAATGAATGAATGAACTTGGGAGTCTAGAACCGGAAAAATCTAGATATTTTGAGGGGTAAATGCAAATGAGACCACAAAAACACACACACATCTCTGAAAACAGATCGTTTAATTAATAACTTCACGATATAAATTGATTAATTACCAAACTTAGAGTGTAGCACGATTTTATGTTGGCTTACTGACACAAAAGACAGGCTTAATTTAATAATTATTAATTTTAATAATAATTATTATTTATTAATTATTAATGATCTGCTTTTTATATTTAGCATGAATAAACACGAATAATGTCATATTGAAATGGAACTCTCACAGTCTAGAAACAGAATATACTCATCTGTGTGTTTAAAACAGCTGATCTGATAGTTTATTATGTGCATTTAAGAAATAAAATAAAGCCAGAAACTCCTCCTCATGCATTCTTTTGAAAACAGACAGCTTAATAATTCTATATGATATAATGGAATAATTAATCAGCAGGAAACACCAAACATGCTGCTTTTATTTGAATGAAATGAACAATCTATTCAGCAAATATTTCAGTCATGCTCCTCTTTTATATTCACATTAATAAAATTAATAATACAATGATTTCATTATTAATAAAAACACACAAAAAGGAGATTAGTAATGTAGTTGTTAAGATAACACACACACACACACACACACACATGAAATCAGCAGTGCACACAGTATGAGTGAATGGAGTGTGAAATCAGGGCTGTTAAATCCAGATGAAAGGGAATGTGAAATGAGCTTGTTGTCTTTAAGATGTGTGTTTTCTGCTGTGTGCGCCCGACAGCACGCACACACACACACACACACACACTATTCTGAGTGTGTGAAAGACTGACAGCAGACGCTTTGATCCAGAGCTGCTGCTCTTTCAATATAGACATCATCACTGAATCCATTTCACAGTCCGCTATAGTGCGTACACACACACACACACACACACACACACACGTCTACCTTCAGTTCTGCGCTCTCCTCTTCTGGCTGAGAAAGAGCGACAAGTCAGAGAGAAAGAAAAAACATCATCACCACCACACACACACACACACACACACACACGCACACGCACACGCACACGCATGCACACACAAGCAAACACTAACTCACACACATTTTCTCTGACACAAACACTCTCACAAACGCACTCATACACACTCTGTGACACACCAAAACACACTCGCACATGTACGGTCTCTTACTGACACACACACTCACACTTTCTCTGCCACACAATTGCACTCACACACACTCTGTGACACACACATATTTTCTCTCTCACATGCTCATTCACTCACACACTTACTCAAACACACACACACACACACTCTCCACACAAATAAACACCATTTCTCACACACAAACGCACTCATACACACTGACACACAAAAACACTGTCTTACACGCATGCGCTCTCTTTCTGACACACAAACAATTACACTTTCTCTGACACACACACAAAACGTACTCATACACACTCTCTGACATATACTTTCTCACACAGTCACACACACACAGCCTCAAAATGACTCACACACACACTCTCAAACACTTTCACACACGGTCAGCCACTCACATTTACAAAACACTATCACATACACACACACACACGCACACACACACACACACCCACTCAGACACAATCTCACACGCTCTCTCACAGACACACACTCTTTCTTTTCCAACACACAAACGAACTCATACACACTCTCTAACACAAATACTCACACATTCTCATACATGCACTCATTCACACACACACTGCCTCAAAATCACTCATACACACTCTCAAACCACTTTCTTTCTCACACACACACACACGCTCATCCACTCACCTTTACAAACACTGTCACATACACACACACACACCTCCTCTCACATACATTTTCTCACTCATACACACACTCATTCTCTCAGACACTCTCAAAACACACACACACACGCTCAGACACTCACATTTACAAACACCCTCACACACACACACACACGCACACACACACACACACACACACACTCATTCTCTCAGACACTCTCAAAACACACACACACGCTCAGACATTCACATTTACAAACACGCTCACACACACCCTCACTCACACTCTCTCTCTCTCTTAAAAACACATGCTCACCTATTCAGACATAATCTCACACACCCTCTCTCACAGACACACACTCTTTCTTTCTAACACACACTCAATCTTACAGACACGTTCGCAACTTTTTTTTAACTTTTTGTCTCGCGCACAAACATTTAAAATAAAAGAATCATCACACACACACACACACACACACATACACACACACACACACACACAACAGTTCCAGGCTGATAACACACACACATCTCTGATATAGATCATCTCAAATGATTCAACTCAAAGTAAAGCAGGAGAATCAAGCATGAAGAAACAACTATTAAAACTGATCCCAGAGCATTAGAGGAGTGATTAGACGCTTATTTACAGCAGTTGTGTGTGGAGAAACCCAGCTGCACACACACACACACACACACACACACACACACGCACACGCACACGCACACGCACACGCACACGCACACGCACACACACGCACACGCACACGCGCACACACACGCGCACACACACGCGCACACACACACAACTCTAGAGACGCCAATTTACAGCTGAATATATGTGTTCTAAACACTATGATCAGCAGAAATGAGCACACCCCTGTTGAATATCAATAGTTTTATCCATTTCTCAGTGAATATAGATGATTTACGGTGCATTTAAATGTTTTATTAAATTATTCTAACCATTAACAGAAGAGTTTACACACTGAACATCTTCAACAACAGAAAGAAAATACATTTAAACTCAAAGAGTTATTGCAGAAACAGCTGTAAAGCGCATCATTTCAGCTCAATCTCCTCTTTTTTAGGTTTCTCTCGATTGTTTTGTTTAATAAAAGATTATTTATGATTTTGGTGTGTAGTAATGTTTGTTCTGTGATCTTCAGTGTTTGTCTTAGTTTAGTTGATCAGTTTGGTCTTTGGTACTGACTAATCTAATGTATCTGCACAGATATATCACTGTAGAGCGTCCTGGAGGAACTAGTACTGTAAAAGACAGATCTGTGAGCTCATTTATACTGAGCATTGAGTTATATATTAATCTTTACATGTAATAGATCTACATTTGTGTGTTAGAATTGTGTGTTTGAGTAAAACTAATTTTTTTTTGTATCAATTTGATGAAATTTCTTGCTAATGTTAAATAGTAAATTTATTTTGGGGGGAAAATGCAAGTTTTTCAGACATGTTTTTAATCATTTTTAGTCAGAAATCAATATTTAATTAGGAATAACCCTGATTATCAAAATCACAACTGGAAACATCAGGGGTTTTAATAAATTGTCATTATTTTGCAGTTAATGTTTTAACTGGAGATTTGAAAGAAATATTATCAAACCCTACAAGTATTAAGATTTTACTCAAACACATACCTTATAAATTACAGTAAATACAGTTTATATTACATATATTTGTCTTTGAGATAATATTATACTGTGATATCATTTTAGATGTGACCTTTACAATACATTTAATGCAAATGATTGATTTTTCTTTTAAGCCAAACATCATTAGAATATGAAGTAAAGCAGATAAATGAAGATATTTAGTACATTTTCTACTGTAAATATCAAACCTTCAGTATTGATTTGTAATATGCATAACTATAACGTAATTTGGAGAACTTAATAAGTGATTATCTCAATATTTAGACTTTGTTAACTCTAATATTACAGATTTGCAAACAGTTGTTTTTCAGCCGAATATTGTCCATCCTAACAAACATAAATGGAAAGATTATTTATTCAGTTTCCAGATGATGCATTCATCTCAGTTTTTGATAGTTTTCTTTTCTGTGTGTTTATGTGTACACACAGACACACACACACGCAATTCTTTTATGTGTCTATATACATACACACACATAAACATAATATTTAAGACATTTTAAACATTGGATATCTATTAATTTGTACTTATTTATATAGCGATTATTTAAAAATGAATAATTAATTCACATCATTCTGCCCCCACTCCCCATTTTTCTCAGCGTTTTAAATATAATAGGGTATATGCGGAGCTAGTGTTGTTCCCATGCTGCTAAACTTCCAGTAAAAGGTTAATGTGACTTTTTTCCATTTTATACGATTCCTTTTACAGCATGGATGTTGTAATGTAACTAAAATACAATCAGTTTAATAAACTTTAGCATACATTTAGTTGCTCAAGCGTAAAACGAGATGAAAAGCCGTTTACTCGCACGCGCCAGTCAGAATCGGCAGGCTAGCGCAGAAGCTCCATTGAATATACTGGGGTAAAATAAATGCTCGTATTATAAACACATGGCGGGGGGAAATGTAATTTAATGCAGTGCTTCTTGTATAATCTGAGACCCACTTTATATCAGATATCACTCAGCCTGTGGAGATCGCTGATTTATAAGGAAAACTGACCTTAAATGTGCCGATTTTGTAATGGCATACAGTTCACTGGAAGCGCTTAACCCAGGTTACTGGCAAATTAAAAGTCCTTCCGCATACTTCCACATATACCCTATTGTGGCTCATTATACTGACTTTTTGATGAGTTTTCAGGATTGTGTCGCTTCCATAAAGAGTTCTGTCCTAAAATAAATCTGATTTTTATCTTGTGCACAAGGCGCTGATTAATAATGCATGTCTTTACAAACCTGCAGTCCTCCGAATCTCTTCCTCAGAGCCTCGATCTGCTCGTTCTCCAGCTTTTGGAACAGGGGACTGACCTTTAGGAGAGGAAAACATAATTACAGAATTAAAGTAATCACAGCACTGACTGAACACTGTGTAAATCATTCACCCTGCTGTGAAATCAATCATCTTTAAATATTCCCCAAGTGCTGAGAGATTCTTAAACATAATCGTTTACTAACTCATTTCTAATAACAGCTTTATTTCTGTCTTTGTTATGATGATGGTGCGTCATTTAATTAATGCGTCATTTATATATATATATATATATATATATATATATATATATATATATATATAGATATATATATATATATATATATATATATATATATATATATATATATATATATATATACACATATACGCCGTTTTCTCCTCCACGTCTATCGTGGATCAGCTGTGATCACCGCTGCCGTTTATCAGCGTCATTCATTGGTGAACAGCACCAGAACGTTAGAGCCAATCGCAGCCCTTTCTGTTGACTGCTTGACCAATCATAGCGGTGTAAGAAATAACTCGCTAGACAAGGCTCAGAAAGCGAGCGGGATATTTATATTTTTTGTTTATTTGCTATAAATGCTCATGTTGTTCTGTGCATGTACTTGAGTTTTGAAAGGCACAGTTCATTTATCTGACTGTTTGCTTTAAAGGACAAAATTGTATTACAAATAGTAAAGGGTGGGCCATTTATATGAATACACCTTAATAACCTTATTGGGAATTTCACAAGAAAAACAAAGATGAGCTTGGTTTTAAACGAAACTTTATTCTTTCATGAGTTATTTACAATCCCCCCTCATATATACTAATGTGTCGAAAACAGGACGTTAATATCACCAACCATTCCCATTTTATTAAGGTGTCTCTATATAAATGACCTACCCTGTGAAAAACTATGTTTACACGTTTTAAAGAGCCCATATTATGGGTTTTTGAAAACGCCCTCCCATGTAGTGTCTAACACAGCTCTAAGTGAAGTGAAATATCGAGGCTTAAATCTGTAAGTGTACAGTGTTTAAAACTATTGATTCATCTATAAAAGAGTCGACTCATAGTGCTTCAAACGAGTCGTCTTGATAACGAGTCATTAGGTGTTTCGCGATGACGCGGCTACGAAACACAAGCCTCGCCAGTAGTTACGCGCGCAAACCAGGGAGATTTGAAACCTGCGGCCCCGCCCACTAACACAGAAAAAACACTAGACACACACACACACAGACGCCGCCGGTCGAATGAAGTCACGCTGTGCTCAGATGGATAATATTGACAGTCTCTACCCAAAGATGAAACTGTGAAGAGTCAGTGGTTGAGGATTATTCACTAGTGTAAGTAAGTGCGATTAAAATTGTTGCCTCGTTTACTCTAGCTTGCAAATTATGTATTTATTGTGTTTTGTTACTTGTTAACCTGGTACAGTACATGCGGTTACTCTTTATATTCTCTTATCGTATGTAAGCTACGCTGAAAACGCGACGCGTGCCGCTTTGTTTACGGATTTAACGTTAAAGGCTTTTGTGAGCTCGCGTTCCACTGCCGCTTGTCGTTGCTATGGCCATCGTAAGCTAGGAGACAGGAGACTCGTGTCGATCTCCCTAGTTCTGAGGAGGAGCGTGATGTTTGTGTGTGTGTGTGTGCGTGCGTGCGTGCGTGAGAAAAAGAGCAGGTCGAGTGTGTGACGGCTAGGAGACAGGAGACTCGCGTCGCTCTCCCTAGTTCTTCTGAGGAGCGTTGTGTGTGTGTGTGTGTGTGTGTGAGAGAGAGAGAGAGAGAGAAAAAGAGCAGGTAGAGTGTGTGACGGCTAGGACAGAGATATTAAACTGAACCGAATCAAGGGCATGATAATCGTAACCGAACCAAACGGTGAGACCAGTGTAGGGTCACACCTCTAGTTGTCCCTCTTCTCACCAGGGAAAACCACCAACAATAAAGAATACATAATAATAATAATAACAATAATAATAATAATAATAATAATAATAATAATAATAATAAGTCATGGCATTGCAATCAAAAAACATTGTTATAACTGAAGTCAATGGGGCAAAAACAGCCGCCAACCTAACCAAAGGGGAGTCAAATTCCAAAGCATTTTCCCAAAATTAGAGTTACAATAAGATTTATCAGCAAAACTCCCCACATTTACTGAAACGGAGAGAAAGCTGTGGCCGAATTAAGACTCAAAATCAGCTCAGAGTGGATGACAACAACCTAACAGCACACAAGGGTTAGGCGTATCTGAGGTGTGTGTGTGTGTGTGTTTGCTGTACCGTGCCGATGCAGTGTCCAGCGGGCAGCGTGCAGATGAAGGCCCCGGGGCCGCTCAGCATGGCTCTGCTGCTGGACTCTGGAGCCTGGAGCTGAGAGCGGATGTTGAGACTCACTGTGGGCATGAAGGGCTCCAGCACAGCAGCCAGCAGACACGCCACATTCACTGACACACCTGTCACAGTCCCCGCACGACACCTGAACACACACATTATAGAGCACAATATATATGATGTTTTCTGTGTGTGTGTTAGTGCATGTGTGTGTCTGAGCATCTATGTGTGTGTCTGTGGATGTGTGTTAGTTTAAGTGCTCATTCTCACAGCATTAACCCTCCTGTTGAAAAACTACGAGTCAAAATGAGCATTTTAACAGCAGAGAAAAAAAACTAAGCAAGGTTTTAGTGTGTGTTTGTGCGCGTTTTGATGGTGTTTGTACATGTGAGTGTGCATTTGTCAGGGCTTAACAATGAGGACTGCTCGATCGGGTCAGTGCTGCCTTGTCACTAAAGTTTAATTTAGCTCCAGCTGTTTGTCAACTGCTTAAAGGAGGTCGCACACCGGATATCAGATGGCAGAAATATGAACAGTGCCATGCATTTTAGACTTGTAAACATAGCCTAGAGATGTCCATCAGGGTACACAAACCGGCATCGCATAAAATTGTAGCCGTGCGACCCGTTTTTACTACAAAATGTTCATGGCATGCGCAGATTTAGGATCTTTAGTATCTTTGCATGTCCTACGCTGTTTCAGCCTCGCTGCAAACTCAGCACCATGGGAGGTAGGGCGTTCTCTGTCCGTGCCCCCAAACTGTGGCATGCTCCTCCCACTGACATTAGGAATGCCGGTTCATTGGACGCTTTTAAAAAGCTACTTAAAACTCATCTTTTTAGGACTGTTTTTAATTTACATTTAGTCATTTAGCAGACGCTTTTATCCAAAGCGACTTACAAATGAGGACAAGGAAGCAATTTACACATCTATAAGAGCAGCAGTGAACAAGTGCTATAGGCAAGTTTCAGGTGTGTAAAGTCTAAGAAGCAAAGCATTAGTAATTAGAGAGTACAGCGAGTGGTATAGCCAGAGAGGCAGTTACAGATTAGGAAGGAAAGTGGAGACTAAACAGTTGAGTTTTTAGTCGTTTCTTGAAGACAGCAAGTGACTCTGCTGTTCTGATGTAGTTAGGGAGTTCATTCCACCAACTGGGCAGATTGAATGTGAGAGTTCGGGAAAGTGATTTCTTCCCTCTTAGGGATGGAACAACGAGGCGACGTTCATTCACAGAACGCAAGTTTCTGGAGGGCACATATATCTGCAGAAGTGAGAGCAGATATGAAGGAGCCAAGCTAGAGGTCACTTTGTAAGCAAACATCAGAGCTTTGAATTTGATGCGGGCAGCAACTGGAAGCCAGTGCAAACGGGTGAGTAGCGGAGTGACATGCTCTTTTGGGTTCATCAAAGACCACTCGTGCTGCTGCGTTCTGAAGCAGCTGAAGAGGTTTGATAGAGTTAGCTGGAAGCCCGGCTAGCAGAGAGTTGCAATAGTCCAGTTTGGAGAGAACAAGAGCTTGAACAATGAGTTGAGCTGTATGTTCAGATAGGAAGGGTCGGACCTTTCTGATGTTGTAGAGTGCGAATCTGCAAGATCGAGCAGTTCTAGAAATGATATGAATAATAATAATGAATAATAAATGATTATTAATGATATTTTTATTCTTTTATTCTGACTGTGTTTTCTATTGTATTTTTTTATTGTTTACTGTGCTTTGTTGTTTTTACTTTTTTGCAAGCGCTTTGGGTTTTAGAAAAGCGCGTTATAAATTAAATATATTATTATTATTATTATGTTTATAAATGTGTTGAAATGTGTTCTCTCCATTAAACAGAAATTAGGGAAAAAATAAACAGGGGGGCTAATATTTTTTTAATTCTCAGTTGTATTTAAAGTTATGCTGAATAAAACGTGTTCGTATACAGTTATGTTTGTCTTTTAACACATTATTTAAAAGTAGGTGGCTAAGAAATGGCTGTTCACTTATTTTGGCAGGGCAAGTAAAAATCTAATCTGGCTGATCGGCATGTGTGTGTGTGCTTGTCTGTGCATTTATGTGTGTGTGTGTGTGTGTGTTTTGTGCATGTATCCGTTACTGCATGTGTGTGCATCTTGGTGCCTTTATGCATGTCTGTGTTTTATGTGCATGTGTGTGTATTCACCGGTCCTCGTCTCCTCCTTTAATCTTCTTCCAGGGCTCGTTCAGCTGGATGTACTGATTACCGTGACGAGACATGTTGAGGATGCACTTCAGCGCGTCTCGAATCCTAAACACACACACACACACACACACACACGGTTAACCACCACCATCATATCACATAAACACTTCATCATACAGTCGTCACACAATTGAGGCTGCCGGGATTCACTTATTAATCCATTACAACTTCAGATGTTGATCACGAGATTTTAAACCAACATTTACACAAATCTAACATCTACAGACCAATAAACAATGCTGAAATATCACAGAGCTGAGGAAAAAATACTGGAATATTATTACAGGCTGGAAATCATTCATCAGTCTAATAAAGGTTATTTGTACAATAAAATGTGCTCGGTTTAATTCATTAAAGTTATATATAGACCCACAATAGACCCACAGACCTTTCTCTATAAATAAAGTATAATTATGGAAACTGTGTTCATCATAACTGAAAGCTACGCCATGTTTGCTGGCCTCACGCATCACGCAACCGTCACCTTAAAGAGTTAAACAAATAACGCACAGCACTACTACAGTTACAGAAAAGTTTGCGCTGTTATAATTCACTTACCTTTTAACATGTTTTGGTGTGATTATAACCCGCTATTAAAATAAACGACTGAATGTATTGAATGAAAAGCTGTAATGTAGCTGTGGTGGGATGAATTTTGATGTGGCGCCCCACCATGGAAGAATGAATGTAGCGGAAACCATGTGTGTATATATATATATATATATATGTATGAAGAGTTCAGATGCAAAAACCTCTAAATGCCATCTGAAATTTCCCTCGAAAACAAACATTTATCTCAGCCTCTTTTGTTTATGTTGAGATATTTCACTTTAAAAACCAGGAAAAGGACTTATTATTTGCCATAAAAGTGATATTACTGAACATACACACAAGAGCCTGATAAAATACTCATTTTAGAGGAAAATTTAGACGGCATTTAGATGTTTTTGCATGTATTTATACATGTTATATTGGGGGTTGAACAACTTAAAGAATGCTTAAGTGGATTTAAAGCACTATATTTATATTAAGTTACATTACTGATGCTGTTAAAGGAACATTATGAAAACAGTCTCATAAATCTTGCACCAGAAGATTAATTGTGGCTGAAAAACAGTCGCTGTGCATAAAGCTCATTGTCATCATATCGATCAGCTTTTTTTGTGTGTTTTTGCAATGTTATTTGATGTGGTTTTAACATGAAGATACCCAACTGGGTTATCTTTCACAGGTTTAATCAGAACTGAAGACAAATATGAAGAAAGCTCTGGGAGAAAGAGTTACAGGGCTTTTGCAGGTTTCTTCAAGTCAAATTTAAGACTTTAAACACCCTTTTAAGAACATTATGAATTAAATTTTAGACTTATACAGGGATAAACAATAAAGCTTTTTTAATGGCCCAGTTGAAAAGAAATCCAATGTAGTTATTTCTTATTCGCATACATTAATGCATCAAAACAAGAACACTTTTCAACATAGTTTCATGTTTAAATGACTCGTCTAACAGTGTTAAAAGTATATTCATCATGGAGACAATTACATGAATAATCAAACATGTAAATCTGTTGGCTTTTGGAGAATAACTCCTACTCGAGCTATTAGGAATGTAACGATTCACCTGACTCACGATTCGATACCCGATACTAATCTCACGATTCAGTCACGACTTTTTTAACACAATTATGCTAAACTCATTTAAGGTGCACATTTTGCTGCACATTTTTGCTAAATAATTTATTTTTTGCCATAACTAAACTGCTATTTTAATAACAAATAAAGAAGACTTATTAATATAAGCAAACTAAAACTGTGACTGTGCTGGGATTTGACTTTTTTCAAAAGAAATATCAGCATATCTCTGTTTTCTGGCACAAGCTGAGGTCACGTTTACAGTGTCTCCTGCTGATGAGAAAACTCTTTGACTGGTGACTGAGGGGACTGGTGTGGAGAGGAAAGCCTTTTCTAAAGCAGAGAGGTGTACAGAGGTGGTCCTCTGCTACAGGGGAATGGTGTAAACTACTGATTATAAAATGACTAATTATACAGTAGAGACAGGAGTTGAAGGTGAATAATTATTATTACTTGTATAATTAATTAGTATAAGTATCAGTGTGATAGACTTAAGAGATCATCTTAAGCAGTTTTAAATATTCCATAATAATAATAAGCTAATTATTAAAATATGCATAGCTAATGTGACAAGGAGGAGAGGGTAAAAATAATCCCGCTTACCTCTGTAAATAGTTTTGTATTAAAGGAAGATCATGTAGGATATATTATTGCTCTGTTATTATCATGAGGAATTGTGTAACTGCTTTTATTTCTCTATAAATGTCTAACAGATGCTGTGAATTGCATCTCTCTGCAATCAAAAAATGTATAAAAAATGATTGATGTGGATTGTTGGTCATTGGGTGGATTTTGGCCAGACATGCACATGTATAGAGTAAAATGAAGACCAGTTTAAAATCATTTCAGACCTACAACACAATATTTCAGTCAATTTAAATTTGTTTTTTAAAATGTAAGACATTACGACCCCCGTGCACACCCTGAGCTAATTAAACCTATTTATAAATGAATTGCATTGTGGGAAACAGACCTGACTTTGTCCAGCAGCTGGATGTACTGCTTGAGCTCCCAGCAGACCTGAGCGATGAGCCGCTTATCGTCATCATTCAGGAGCATCTCAGGTACACGACCGTCAAAAAACTTGCTCACAAACATCCCAGCCCTGAAAACAGCACGAAACGACATCAATGAGGAGAACTAGGAACTATAATGATGTACACTGTTCGTCCTGAGGGTCAAAACTGATCCGCTTTCACTAAACATCTAAACTAAAGCAGATCAAATCTATTTTAGATCCTCAAATCTATTTTGCATGACGAAACAAGCTCACCTTCATCTCAAAATGTTTTTCCTCATGTTGGGGATAATTTTAGAAAGACGCCAAATTTCAATTTTGGACCCCAGGGTATATGCAGGAGTCCTAAAGGTAATTTCAATACTTTTTAAAGGCTTTTAAAAGACCTTCTCAGAATATTTAAGACCTCGTCGACACTTCCAAGTTCTAATCAGTATATAGGGATTATCATGCCGTCGATTCGGTTCAATTCGATATCTCGGTGCATTGATGATGCTTTCCATTCACAGTTTTATATTTTCTTCACAGCACAGTAATTGTTGTATTGCTGCTTGTATAGCAAATAAACAAATATAAATATCCTGCTCGCTTTCTGAGCCTTGTCTAGAAAGCCCTTTCTTGCACCCCTTTGATTGGTCACACGCTCAACTGAAAGGGCTGCCATTGGCTCTACGGGCTGGTGCTCTTCACAGATGTGTAAAGCCTGGTTTAAACACAGATAACCTGCAGCGGCGATCACAGCTGAATCCATGATAGACGCGGTGGAGAAAACTCTGTAGTATCACTGTAATAGCCGAGAGGAGAGGAAAAGTCACGCTCAGCAGGTCAAATGGGCCACAGTGAGAGAGAGAGAGAGATGGAGTACTTTCCTTCTCTTAATCGCAATGAAATGGGGGCTTCTGCTGTAAGTGTCATTGAAAGACTGTTTTGTGCACAGTTACAGCATTTTTAAGTAGTTGGAGTGTTGTAAATACTCGCGCTCGCCTCCTTCGCCATAGTAGGCTACGACGACCGTGCATATGAGATAAATGACGTCAGTACATAATAACCGGTTATGATTATTACTGAACCGATACCGAAATGTCCACGTCTGCATTGCGGTGCACCGAAGAAACAATTAATTTTAACACCCCTAAAAATTAATATATCTAAGCTTTTTTGGAGTCAAACACATAGACTGTAAAATATATGGACGGAGTATCCGTGACGTCACCCATAGGTTTCTGAAGAGCGCAAAAGAAGCTACAAGTAGGCGTGGCCAACCGTCGCCATTTTGTTTGCGCGTCATCGCACTCACGGCGGGATACCAAACAAGGGCAAAGAGGCGGAGAGTGGGCGGAGCTACAGACGCCTGCTGGAACTCTGCTTAGACCTGGCAGACAGACTTTACTTTGGGAGAAACGCTTGATACTTCATTACCTGCGACTCGTTTGTGTTCTGACCACATGTGCTTGGCTGTACACTATATCAATAAAGTGTTTAGACTTTTAAAAACACTGTAGTAAAACACTGAGCCACTAAACATTGCTCTTATGACGTTTTTCTACAGGAGGAAAACGCGAATGACTTCCAAACACTTCAATTATAGTGTGTGTTAGTAAATGCAGGACTATTGATGAACTCCAGCATAACACTGTATGATAACGCTTCAGATCACTGATCTAGAGCCTACAGCTAATCAATCTGACAGATTCTGGAGTGCTTTACGGGTCTAAAGAAAAATATTAATGATAAATGATCTTAAATAAAACAAATACATTTATAGAGATGGTGTATAAGTATATAACTTTACTCACATGGGAAACGGAGGCCACGTGAATGGTTTGTGAGCACAATTAAATGCACACAGCATCCCATATCATCTGATAATTGTAAGAAATAAGTCCAAAAGGCAGCTGACTGTGTAAAGCCACATAAAACAACACAAAAATACGATGAATATGCCGAGATCAGTGGCTAATCTGCCGGATTCAGCTGAGGTGAAGTGACGGCGACCAGCGAGACCTAGCTGTCACTCAAGTGGCCACGCCCTTAATTATGCAAACTTAATATAACCTAATATAAAGGAAATGGATGAGTTATAAAAAAATTCACCCCCCTCACAGTTGTCATGGAGGGTAATAATAGCTATATGAACCCAAATCGTTCTTTGTACCAGGCTGTAAACACATGTTTTTCTGCTGTAAAGTTGGCCATTCTAACAGTGGGCTCAATTAAAATTTGCTCTATTATGGAGCCAGGACTAGCGGAATTTTGATGAATTGCAGTTTCAGTTACTTCCGTATTGGCTTCCCGAGGGAGAGCGGGAGGTTGCCGCTTGGTCAAACACTTAAAACACAATTTAAGACCACGTAAAAACACAATTTAATACCTTT
>NC_079440.1:61643496-61670996 GCF_903798145.1 Danio aesculapii
TAAAATTTGAGGATATTTACTTAAGTTTTTGCAATTTAAAGCAGTACCGGATGGATGGATAGATGGATATTAAATGGTTAAATGTTTAATTTGATGCTTTTATATTTGTTTATATATATTGTTAGATTTTTTCAACACATTTCTAATCAGTTTTAATAACTCCTCTCTAATAACTGATTTATTTTCTCTTTGCCATGATGGCAGTAAATAATATTAGACTAGATATTCTTCAAGACACTTCTATACAGCTTAAAGTCACATTTAAAGGCTTAACTAGGTTAATTAGGGTAAAGTTAGGGTAATTAGGCAAGTCATTGTATAACAGTGGTTTGTTCTGGAGACAATCCAAAACTAATATTGCTGAAGGGGGCTAATAATATTGAGCTTAAAATGGTGTTTAAACTATTAAGAACTGCTTTTATTCTAGTCGAAATAAAACAAATAAGACTTTCTCCAGAAGATAAAATATTATCAGACATACTGTGAAAATTTCCTGAATCTGTTCAACATCATTTGGGAAATATTTGAAAAAGAAATTCACAGAAGGACTTCAGACAGTATATAATAAGCTTAATTTTCCTAAAAATGTGTTCATTTCTTTCTAATATTGTTATATTATTACAATTACAAAATACAAAAGAGCTATGAGCATTTCTACACACGCTTCCCTTTCAATTTGCGCACTCACCAGGGAAATGCTGAATAATTTCTTTACAGATTACACACTGATTTCAGACAATAAAAGTCTGCATTGTTCATTAATTCATTTTCCGGTTTAGTCTCTTTATTCATCATGGGTCCCCACAGGGGAATGAACTGCCAACTATTCCAGCATATGCCCTTCCAGCTGCAACCCAGTACTGGGAAACACCCATACACACTCATTCTCTCACATACACACACACACAACAGACAATTTAGCTTACCATTTAGCTAACCCAATTCCCCTATAGCACATGTGTTTGGACTGTTTGGAAATTGTCTGTTGTGGGGGAAACCGGAACACCCGGAGGAAACCCACACCAACATGGGGAGAACATGCAAACTTAGCCGGTACTTGAACTAGCAGCATTCTTGCTGTGGGGCGACAGTGCTACCCACTGTGCCACTGCACCTCCAGTCAGCATTATTAATTTGCTAATTGTTATTTTATTAGTTGGTTTTTCAGTGACTGCTGTTATTAGTTTTTCATGTGTTGTGAATTTTTTTTTTTACTTGATTTTATTAATTTTTCTTTGGCTTAGTCCCTTATTTATCAGCGGTCGCCACAGCGGAATGAACTGCCAACTATTCCAGCATATGTTTTACACAGCGGACGCCCTTCCAGTCACAACCCACTACTGGGAAACACTCATTCACACACACACACACACACACACACACACACACACACACACACTAAGGTGTTTGTGTGTTTGGACTGTGGGGGAAACTGAAGCACCTGGAGGAAACCAACGCCAACACGAGGAGAACATGTAAACTCCACACAGAAACACCAACTGAGGCAGCTGGGACTCAAACCAGCGACTTTCTTGCTGTGAGGCCACAGTGCTAACCACTGAGCCACCATGCTACCCATTTACTTGATTTCAGTTAATGAAAACGCTTTTTGTTCAACAGTTTGAGTGTTCACCTGGCGAAAACGTCAGCGCTGAGGACGCAGCCGATGATGTTTCCCAGATGCGGCACATTGTTGACGTACGGGAGAGCACTGGTGATCAACACGTTTCTCTTTCCTTCCTGAGGGAGACTGAAAACACACAGCGAAAATTTAACATGATTTATCAAATGATTTTGCTGATAAGACCTTAAGTTTAATTTGACATTTTAACATTTTAATTTGACGTTTAACATTGGTAGGGCTGGACAGAATCTGCAGACATTTATGCAGAATGATTTTAGGAGTATCATAACTAAAAACTTAATATATGAAATAAAAAAACAATACGTTATTAACTTTTATTGAATGTTTACAATGCAAATCCAATTAAATCCACTTATTTGGTAAACAAAGCAACTCTCTCATATAATATATCTACTACGAGACAGAACATATGACTTTACACACTGCACTGTAAATAAATCAGATGAACACTTTCACATCAGTCAATAATATTACTGAAATTTAAAATATAAATATATATAAAATTGCATACAAAATGTATTCGGTTTAAAATGGTGTTAGATGATATTGTAATATTACTGCTAATGCTACAGATGGTTCAGGATTATTAATGAGATTATAAGCATACACTGGGTGTTTCCTCTCTGTGACGACAGTAAAATCTTTGAGTCCTTCAGAATAAACCTGCGCAGCTTCTTCAATCTCCTCCGGAGAGAGCTCACGTTCACTGTCCTCAGCCTGAACACACACACACACACACACACACACACACAAACAAAACATCCGGTAACAACTTACTTGTAGTGGAACATTCATAATCATGGTGTGAGACAACATAAATATTAATATTTATGTGTGTGAGTGTGTGTGTGTGTGTGTACCTCAGTGGCATTGCTGGGACTGTCTCTGCAGTGTAATGTAATGTGTGTATTTATATAGCACATGTATCGTGTATGGCCATACACCCCCTCACAATCATGAGGGGGGTCTCTCCACACCACCACCAGTGTGCAGCTCCATTTGGATGATGCTCCGGCAGCCACAGGACAACAGCGCCAGTGCTTCAACACACACCAGCTATAGGTGGAGTGGAGAGACAGTGATAGAGCTATTGAATGTGTTTGGCCAGGACACAGGGTTTACACCACCACTCTTTACCAGAAGTGCCATGGGGTAATTAATGAGCACAGAGAGTCAGAACCACAGTTTAACGTCTCATCTGAAAGACGGCGCTCACTGACAGTATAGTGTCCTTCACTATACTGGGGCATTAGGACTCGGACAGACCACAAGTTGAGCGCCCCCTGCTGGTCTCACTAACACCACTGCACACAGCAGCCTAGTGTTCCCATGTGGTCTCCCATCCAGGCACTGACCAGACTTAGCCCTGCTCAGCTTCAGTGAGGGACCGCTCTTGGGCTGCAGGGTGAAATGGCTGTGGCTATGTGTGTGTGTGTGTGTGTGTGTGTGTGTGTGTGTGTGTGTGTGTGTGTGTGTGTGCGCGCATCTCAGTGGTGTTGCTGGGACTGTCTCTGCAGTGACAGTTCTATCCCGCTATCATCCCATAAAGGTATTTTCCCGTATTTCTCCCGTATTTTCAGTCTTTCTCTGAAGGGTGGCAAATAAACATTAAAGAGCAGAGCAGAGCTATACGCAACCCATACCGCCGAACCACCAGGGGTCGCCCCCTGCTCTTAAATGTGAGTCTGTTCTGCGCTTTCACTTTGTTTAGGCATGAAAACACTTTCAAATAAATATAAAAACAGCAGGATTCCCTTTCCTTTTCATTACAGGTGCCGTCTCCCCTTCATATGCAATCCTGAAAACAGTCATGTAGCGGTGCGTGACTGTCAGCTGATGCGCTCCATAGTGATAAATAGACGCTGTCTCCTAAATGGATTCTGTACTCGCGATTTGAAGCGGAGTGAAAGTCTGGGTTTTGGGTGCGTGTTTATACAGACAAATATACATAATTAATAATAATAATATCTAAAGCTGTCGATCTTGGTGTAATTTTTTTCAAACACAACTAATTTCGTCCTAAATGTGAATAAAAAGTTAGGAAATCAATCGAAAGCTTTTATTATGACGTTAGATCTGTGTATTTTTAAAGTGACACCTGTTATTTAATGTAATGAAAAGAAAAAAAATCTAAATAAATAAGAGATTCAATCGTTGCTCTTTAATCAGAATGTGTAAGTTATACAGTAAAGAAATGGCTAATGAGATCTGATAGCTTGATTCTATTTCATTATAATAGCTTTTAATTATAATAAGCTGAACTGTTTGCTAATGTATTTGCTGCTAATGTATACTATTTAATTTTTCTTTTGTAAATAGTAATAATAAAACACATTACTGACTATTTAACTGTTTATTTAAAATGAAACCGCTCCAAATGAACAGATTTTTAGTAATTTAGGGATTTTTTAAAGGGGGGGAATCCCTTATTATGGTGGGCATATCCCTTATTTTCACATCCCAATGCTGACAGGTATGCAGTGGTGGTGCTGGTACAGTGTCTGTGGTGTGTGTGTGTGTGTACCTCAGTGTTGTTGCTGGGACTGTCTCTGCGGTGTGCGTGTGTGACAGGCTGTTTCTGCAGAAAACTCTTCAAGGCCTCGACTCCTTTACCCTGCAGGACGCTGAGAGCTGCAGACTGACATGCAGAGACAGAACACACTCGCTCAAACCAGGCGCACACCACCTGCAGATCACCTGTAGAGGGCAGAGCAGTGTGTGTGCAAACATGAAAACATACAGATGCATATTGAAATACATCCATTAAAAACAACACACACTCAGGCGGATGTAAAATATGTGTGCATGTCTAAACGAACACTAACATGTGTACACAAAAACATGCATTAAAAACACCACACACACACATGCACACACACACTCTGGCGGATGTAAAATAGACTGATTTCACGCGGCTGCCATTTTTAAAAGTGAAATCGAGGCTGCGGTGGGAAGAAACCCGGAAGTATCGTTGGGAGTTACATTAGAACGTTGTGTACTTGGCTGTATATCTTTTCAGCGAAGAGAAAGTGACACAAATTCATCATTTCACCGCCTTCTGAGTGACCCGAAGGTCCGTTCTGAATGAATGGTGAAAATAAAAAGGGATATCAGAGCTCATTTTCAGCTAAGTTAAGGGAAACGGCACTAGTTAGCTAACGGTTTCTTTCCCAAACACACGTTTTAGATGCCATTTATCAAACGCGAGTTAATGAACTGATTCTTTCACTATATTAGACTCGTCATGATACTGAATTAAAAGAAAAAACATAAATTTCCCGCTAACATTTAACACTGTTGATGGCTTTCTTAAAACAGCGCTGATTTGCCATTGTGTTCACGTGATCAACAGAATAGCTTGGGATTGGCAGAGAAGGTCATCAGTTCACCCTCCGCTGTTTACCGAGTACAAACACAGACGAGCCGAGCGATCTGCTTGATCAGCCATGAAGATCAGTCGAGTCATCCGCGCTCAGCGGCGCTTCAATGTTAACTCAGCGGGAAATAGATGGTTTTAAAACTTCAGTACCGGGACAACACTATTACAGACAACACGAGGGTGTGCTACAGTGTTTTATCGCTCACTGGGTAACATAGGCTAAAGCAGGGAAGCGTCCCCACGGTGTTTACCTGCTGCCATGACCTGAAGCCTAGGAGGACACTTGAGCATATTACTCTTACAGAGCTTGTGATGTTGTTTGATGCTAAATTGCTTTTAATTGTTTAAATTAAACTTACTGACTGATATTAAAGTGATGTTTACACCATATCTGCATTTTGAAATCTCGGCAACAGCTGGAGGTGTGTACTCCACAGCATGTCACTGTAATGTGTACAGTCCTTGTCCTATACTTCCGGGTTTCTTCCCACCGCAGCCTCACTTTGGTTCTTTAAAATGGCGGCCACGTGAAATAAGCGTATACGTGTGCATGTCTAAACGAACACTAACATGTGTACACAAAAACATGCATTAAAAAACACACACACACACACACACACACACACACACTCAGGCGGATGTAAAATATGTGTGCATGTCTAAACGAATACTAACATGTGTACACAAAAACACACACACACACACACTCACACACACACACTCAGGCGGATGTAAAATATGTGTTCATGTCTTAACGAACACTAACACGTGTACACAAAAACACCACACACACACACACACACACACACTAACACACAGATGTAAAACATGTGTGTGCATGTCTAAACATACTCTAACGTGTACACAAATAAGTCCACACACACACACACACACACACACACACACACACACACACACACACATGTTCAGACAAGTACATAAACTTCCACACAAGCGCATAAACATTCACACACATGCAAGTACACACAAATACACAAACACACACTCAAGCAGATGTAAAACATGTGCAACCACACTTTGTTCGAACACACATTCAAACACGAGCGTTCAAACACACACACACACACACACACACACACAGACACAAGAATTTTAAAATCGACAACACCCAGAAAATGCACCGTTCAAACACACACACACAGGTACACAAACACTGAGATCGTACCGGGTTCAAATGCACTGTCTGACAGCAGAGGATACAGCGCCGCCCAGAGGACCACATCTGCAACTGACACCACCTCCTGAAACACAACACACACACACAGCAGATCGATTAATAACAGCTATTTCTAAAAAGATTACACTTTTGATTATTCCTAAAGATCCCGTGAAGTGCTTTGAAACATGAATGTTTAATTTGATTCGAACTATTGATCGGTTGTTCTTGAACGATTCGTTCATCTTGAACAAATCTTTAATGTGACTCAGGAAGTGATTCGTTCATTCGCACATTGTGCAGGTGGAGGAAAAGATTGCCTCATTTTTCAATTCTTCTATCAGGTTCTAATCAGGCTTTTCTCATCATGTGAAGAAAACAAGCCAATCATATTCAGTCAGAGCCAGATAAAGATTCAATTCGTTCAGCTCTTCAGTCCTCAGGTTTGAATCGATCGACTCTTTACATGCTGAACATGATGATGAAATGAATCAAAACCAAAAAGATTCAAAATGTGAACTAATCGTGAGTTCTTCTGGCTCAGACCGAGAGCATTGATTAAGCTTCTACATTATAATGAACGACTGAAACTTGAAGAGCTGTCAGAGGATTGCCAATAATGTAAACAATGAATGATTATTTCCTCTTTCTTAGAGCATTGTATTTAAGACTTGTTTGTGGTCAGAACATTTGCTGAGAAATTGAAGTAACAGATGACGCCAAAAAAATAAATAAAAGATTAATTCAAGTGGAAGTGACAAAGTGCAAACCAAACTTCTTAATGCAAATGTTGTCAATGTTTTGGAGCACACTAGAGTATGAATTAGGCATTATTATTATTATTTCCTTTATTTAGCCAGGAGATCACATTGAGACAGCTCTGTCTCTTCTGCCAGTGAGACCTGGTCAAGATGGCAGGCAGCACATAAAGTTTCACATAAAAAAAATAAATAACTTAAAATAAAATAAATAAATAAATAAACAAAAAAAAAAAAAAAAAACACAAAAACAATACCACAAAATTGCAAAAATCACCATTTATAAAAAAAGATTAGATCGTAAAATAAACAATTACAAGTGTCTTTTAAGACGTTGTACAGATGTTTAAAAGTACTCTGAGTCGGAAGTGTGTTAAGATTGAGCTGATTTTTCAGGTCATTCCAAGCTCTAGGAGCTTAAAAGGAAAAAGCTCATTCGCCAAGTCCTGACAATACCCTTGGGGCTGTTAAACGAACACAGGAACCAGATTTAGTGTGTTTGATATTTATGTGAAATGTTAAATTAGAAAGATGGAATGGTAATCTACCTAACAGAGCCTTTAAAATAAGCAAGTACAAATGTAATTTTCTCCTTTGATAAAAAGATAACTAGTCTAAGGACTGTGCGCCTGTGATGAAGCGTTTTGCTGCATGATAAACAGAATCTAGTTTTCTGAGTAGCGGCAGCATGCATATATAGATGATCACCATATTCAATTACAGACAAAAAGGTACACAAAAATGTGCATGGGACGATAACCGTTTTCAAGGTTGGCGGTTCATTCCGCTGTGGCGACCCCGCATTAATAAAGGGACTAAGCCTAAAAGAAAATAAATGAATGAATGAATGAATATACATCTTTATATGAGCACAAACAGAGAAATGCTGCCACCTTGTGTCTCAATAGCACCACTGATGTACAGTGAATATCTAAAAGGTAACCAGAAGCTGGAGAAAAACATCAATCAGAACTATTTAAGACATTACAAAAAAGAGACATTAAAAGCAGGATGAGACAGACTTACAGATAAGTGATGTCGAATACAGATCATTCATTTTGTAAACTAAACAACTAGTTAAGAGTATATTTGCAGGAATATCAACCTTAGATTTGTTCTTTCTAAACTAGTAAACAAGCTTTCACACTTTACTTTTTTAAATTACTGTATTATATATTAACTGAAATAAGTGCTAATTATACATCCATACATACATGATTTATACATTAGTAAATATTAGATTATTAGATATAAACATAAATAGCTTCACTTATGTTTTTTCATCATTATCTAACTCTTTGGTATTTGTATATAGTTTGCATTAATGTAGTATTGTTGCAGATTTATATATTGAAATTGATTGTTTTTCTTATTAAAATATATATTTTTGATAAAGATTTAAAAAAAACAAACTAAAAAAAAAGTAATGTCAATGTATTCATGAAATCCCACATTTACTATCCATTTACCATAACTATGAAAAACTTATATGCATCTATTGGTAAAAGAGACCCAATGCCAGATCCACATTTTTCCATAAACAATACAGAGTGAGTTTTTTCAAAAAGTAAAATGTGCAGTTTCTTGTAAAGGGAAGCGAGGTTAGGGGTACAAAAACCATTAAGCACACTACATTTCTCCACAATTCACAAAAACAAGCATGTGTATGTGTACGAGACTCACGTCAGTAAGGAATGATGTCTTTCTCTTGCTTAGACTCTGCTCCAGCCAGCTCAGAGGCTCCTTCATCACAGCAGCAGCTTCGACACGCTTTCCCTGAAGCGCCACCAGCTGGAGAGACTGCAGCACTGCAGGCTGAACACACAAACAGTACAGGTCAATCATATACGCACACGACTACACATCAAACACACACAGGTCAATAATATATGCACACATAGGCATACATGCACACACCAATTATACATGCAGGTGTGTGCATATACAGCTCAACCATACTTGCAGAAACACACAAACTAATGTGCAAGCATGTACAAACTAGTACACACACATACACACATGACATTTTTTTTCATGATGTTTCCTTATTATATTTATTTTCTGCAGAAAGTCTTATTTTAGTTTGGCTGGAATAAATATTTACATATTATAAAACAATATCTCTGAACATATTTATTATTATTAAGAAATATCTCTTCTTGATTGTCTACAGAACAAACCAATTGACCTAGTTAAGCCTTTAAATGTCACTTTAAGCTGAATACTAATATCTTACAAAATAATTAGTAAAATATTACGCACATCATCATGACAACAACAAAATAAACTAGTTATTAAAAGCTACTTATTAAAATTATTATGCTCAAAAATGTGTTCAAATCATCTCTATTAAACAGCACTTGGGAAATGTTTTAAAAGAAAAATAACTTGCATAAGAGGACTAATAATTCTACTATATATATATATATATATATATATATATATATATATATATATATATATATATATATATATATATATATATATATATATATATATATATATCAGTCATCTTAGTCCTGAAATAACTCTTCTAACTAGTGTAAACACAATCAGAGCCTTCTGATTTTAGGGTTAGGCTCTGATAAATATGAATGGAATGCTGATGCATTAGAAAAACATGTTGTTTGAACAAACAGAGTTACATGATAACCAAAAGTGAAATTAGATCTCATTAAATGTGTGTGTTTTAATCCAGTCACTCTATTATGTCAGTAAGAGGCCTTTAAAAGCTCCATTCAATCCGATACGGTTTTAAAAGATAATGTGTTGTGTGTGTAAACTATCTAAAGTTATTATAATGATGTGCACTGGAATAAACAGAAGAATCTTCACCTGTAAATTTGTAGATTCCCATTCCAGCCACTGGTTTGTCGCGTCTGTTGCCTTCTGACCGCTGACGTCAAACAGGTATCTGTGGAGACGTTAAATATTATTAATTTCTGCATGCAAATCTGCAGGCTCACAGTGAAAAGTGTAACGTGTCCTGTAATAATTACTCTCGATCATATCATCAAGTGATGAAATCATCTGCACTCATTTTAGATTCAGTTTAACCATAGAAAAAGAGAAACTTTATCAATTGCATGTGTTTTACAGGCCTGTGTAAACATTTTAAGCCAGTTTAAAGCATTTGGGCACAAGGACATTGTGTTTGTGGCTTTAACTAAGAATAATTGTATTTAATTATTTATACGATAAAGACCATATAGTTTTATTGTACAATAGATTTTTTTGTACCTGAATACTGTTAGACTCTGTCATTTGTATATTTGCTTTACTGCATTCATCTATGTTTGTAGTTTATTTTATTTTATGCAGGTGCACTCCCCTACAAAATCATCCCAAACAATCTAAAATTATTAATTATTTTATAATTATAAATAATTAATTAATTCTATTTTTAATAGAGATTATATTGCATATTTTATATATACTGGTATAAATATTGCAGTATATATATATATATATATATATATATATATATATAAAAATCACAGAAAATCAAGATATGCCAATGTAAGCCTTTCCCCAATACCATGCAGTAGGGCTGCACAATAAATCGTTTCAGCATCGATATCGCAGTGTTTGCATCAGCAATAGTAACTTCGCAAAGATGTGCAATGTTAAGTTGACTCTGCAGTGTAATTTTTACATATATAAAATCATAACACATGCACTTTATTTCACTTTTATCTTTGCTTTGTGGAGTTTATTTATGCTTGTAGTTTGTTTATTACATGTTATGCATGACTTACTCCCCTACAGAACCATCCCAATCAAAATTAATACATTTAGGTAACACTTTAGAGACCGATTCTCACTATAAACTAGTTTCTTATTAGCATTCACATTATCGAGATATTAACTGCTTATTAGTACGTATAAAGCACATATTCTCATTCATTTATTCATTTTCTTTAATAATCTGGGGAAGCCACAGCGGAATGAACCGCCAACTTATCCAGCATATGTTTTATGCAGTGGATGCCCTTCCAGCAGCAACCAATCACTTGGAAACATTTATACACTCTCAGTCACTACAGTCAATTTAACTCACCCAATTCATCTACCACGTATCTTTGGACTTGTGGGGGAAACCGGAGCACCCAGAGGAAACCCACACCAACACGGGGTGAATATTGCAAATTCCACACAGAAACACCAACTGACCCAGCCGAGGCTCGAACCAGTGACCTTCTTGCTGTGAGGTGATCGTGCCACCCACTGCGCCACCGTGACGCCCAGCACATGTTCTGTATGATCTTATTCTATATCCCTAATCCTATCAAATAACTAAACTACCTTAATAACTATTACTAAGGAGCAAATTAGAAGTTTATTGAAGCGAAAGTCAAATTTGTTTGGCTAAGAGTGAGAACTGAAACTTAAAATAAAGTGCGACCAAAACATCTTTCTAAGCATAACAAAGTATATCTCAAAATATATAGCAGATAAACTAAATATTGCATGTCAGATTTGTCCAATATCGTGCAGCCCTTCCATACAGCCCTAGTTCTCATGTGTGTTTCTTATTCTTTAGTGTTTCTTTGTTCATACTGAACAAAAAGAAAGATATTTTGCCAAAATGTTGGAAATTGGTAGCCTTTGACACTCATAGTATGGAAAAAAACGATATAATAAAGTCAACATTATTCTTTATATCTTTTTATGTGTTGAACAGAAAAAGAAACTCAACTATGTTCAGAACAAGTGAAGGGTGTGTAAATAATGACAATTTATTTTTATTTTTAGGTGAACTGTCCCTTTAAATAACCTATTAAAAATATCTGGTCATAACCAACCAGTTTAACCTCTAAACCAGAGTACCAGGTTTATTGTTTTGGTAATGACTGTTTGCTTATTATCAAAATGATTCTTCACTTTCTCTTTTGTTCTTCATGTTTATGTGGTTGTCCGCTATTTATATTTTGAGGCATAGTTTCATTTAGCTGAAAATGATGCACTACTGGTGTCGCGGTGGCACAGTGGGTAGCATAATCGCCTCAAAGCAAGAAGGTCGCTGGTTCAAGCCCCGGCTGGATCAGTTGGCATTTCTGTGTGGAGTTTACATGTTCTCCCTGTGTTGGCGTGGGTGCTCCGGTTTCCCCAACAGTCCAAAGACATGCGGTATAGGTGAATTGAATAAGCTAAATTGGCCGTAGTGTATGAGTGTGAATGCAATAGTGTATGGGTGTTTCCCAGTGTTGGGTTGCAGCTGGAAAAGCATCAGCTGTGAAAAACATATGCTGGATAAGTTGGTGGTTCATTCTGCTGTGGTGACCCCTGATTATTAAAGGAACGAAGTCAAAAAAATGAATGAATGAATGATACACTGCTTATAAATGATGTGCTTATTTTGTCTACATCTGTGTGTGTGTGCGTTTATATGCACTACTATGTGATGCTTTGCTTTATAGTGAAAAACATTCATTAAAATTGTGCATTTGCAGGATTATAAGACATCCCATTTTGCTGTTGGCATCAAATTAAATTTACAAGATTGATTTTACATGCACAGTATGCAAATTAAATGTACGCAACACCATGTCTAAGCAGATATGACACGACAAGGTTTCAGCGACAAGCAATTTGCATGCACTGCACTTCTGCCAATCAAACGGACAGGTTTGTAATCGAATTAACAAATATTACACCTCATTAAAATGATTTAAAAGTACATGCTGAGTGACTGATTTTTGGTGTGCACAGTTGTGTGGAGTCACAGTTCTAACGTTTAAACAGGTTATTTTATTATCAACATCTGAGGTAAACAATCTGCTTCTGGCAATAAATGTCACATAAAATGGTTTTCAAGCATTCAACACTGTATAAAGCCCATAACCAGTGTCAGAGCGTATTACTGTCATGACAAAATACATACAGTTCAAGAAATATTCTACTCATTTCTAAAAATTAATTTTTGATGACATGATGACAGTACATAATAGACTTTTAATTTGTTAGTTCAGCACGTCATTGGACAACTGTGTTCTGTAGACCGAAGAGGGGGCTGGGGTCTAGGGTCGCTTGGTGATTTCCTAAAATTAAATTCATATTAATAAACTATTGGAATTACCATATTTAATCCATAACCTACAGAAGATAAAAATAGTAGTTAATAGTTACATTAAAAAACATGCTATTTTTTCCATTGGATTGTGACCTCTAGGGTGATTACATTAGATTAAAAACACAGCAATAGGGTCAGATGCAGCAGATTGATTTCATGTCACCAGGTTAACCTTTCGGACACCTTTACGGCACTCATGTAGATTAAAAATAAATGGAAGCCACAACAGAACATGGAGGATGATCTCAGAGTGGCGTTCTCCAAAATTAAATGAAGAATAGACTTGGGCCTATTGGTGTGTGTTTGGTTTGTAGATTTCTAACCACCTCAGAAGATATTGGGGGTCGTGAGTCGCTGTTATTAACAGTTATTTTAGGGGTCAGGAGCTAAAAAGTTTGGAAACCCCTGCTGTAGATGATCAAAAAATTCATAATTTCTTAAGGGATAATATATTTAACAATAGCTTTTTTTTACTTTTAAAAATGTTCATTTAATTTATTACAGCCAAAATAAAAATACTTCCTTTTTCCTAAAGAAACGTGTAATAGGAAATACTGTGAAATATGTGCTTAATCTATAACTAAAACTAAACTAATAACTAAAATGTCACATTTATGCAAAAACTTCTTGCTGCCAAATTAGTGAAACCTAGTGATTCAAAGTCCACATGAGCTGAAAGTTTCTAATGGCTCGTTTCCACTGACTGGTACGGTACGGTTCGGTTTGGTACGGGTCACCTTTATCAGGCTTGCGTTTCCACTAACAAGGGTACCCTTTTGGTGGGCGTGGTGTATGATAGAAAGTTTTAGTCGACGTCATTCTAGCTCGAGGAAATGTCTACAATAAAGCTGTACAGGTCACTTACATATCATATGAGCAGCTCTTCTCACTAAACAGATGCTTTACACACATAAATACTGGTGTAGAAATGCTTATTACTAACCTTTCTATCAACATGAGTTAATCATAACTGCAGATCAATGACAGTGCGAAACAGCCTACTGTAACGTCTGTAAATATATTAAATAACTTAATAAATGAACATATATAAATATGTCCCTTACAGTCTCCGATATGTTACAAACTACAGAAGAACTACATATAGCAGACATTTCGTCGGTATTTAGGTTCAAAACAACACAAAATATAGCCTACAGTCAGTGTAAACCTCTCATCTGTGTCTGTAATCTTCAGCTGCACATGTAGCCTCTGTTAGACAGTAATTCCATCATTCTGAGTATTATTCTGAGTATTATCATATTAGTCCAAAAGGTGAAGATTATACATGGCATTTTGTTCATGTTTTCTGAAAAATAATGAGCTCCTTTTTTTCCGGCTTCTCCTTTGTTTCTTCACGCTTCACTCTCGCGTTTGTCAGTGTCTGACAGGATCGGGTTTCAAAAGCACGTCAATAATCAAGCGCAGGTTATTATCATCAGCTCAAGAAGTTTGTTATTTCAGACATAATGTTAGACGCACGCGAGCGCTAGCAAGAAAGCGAAACCGCTCGCGCCTCAGACTGCCTCGTAAAAAACTACGGGGCACAGGGTAAATCTGCTCTTCTTCTTGGCTTTGTGGCTGTTCATCCAGACGACGACAAGGTTATTTTGAGCCCAGATCGACCATGGCTCGTTATTATATGTATTTATAATTCCGCTTTAATCTCTCGCTGTGTATTTCAAACATGGCGGTTTCGAATGACGTATCTCTGTAAACCAATAGCGTTCAGCTGCGCGTGTGGCTCCGCCTTTTGGTACCCTTTCGAAAGGGTGCCGAAAAAGTGGTTCCAAACCGAACCGTACCATACCGTACCACTCAGTGGAAACGGGCCATAAGACTTATTTCAGTATAATGATGTATTTCAACTGGAATGGAATATTAAGTAGGGGGTGGGGCTTTCTTTGTGCATCATTCCCTCATAGCAAACTAACAGAAAAAAGAGCATGGCTAAGAATATTAAAATACAGTTACTACATAAACCCTCAGCTTGACATCAACAGAGAAGGAGCTACAATAGAGCAAGCAGATGCGCTGACTTTGATTGCAGATTAACAAAACTATTTTGTTTTTTAGTGGATTAATGTACACATTAGTTTTTACGACAATGTGACACCCACTGCCTCAACTTTTACCTGGTTATCATACTGAAGGTACAACTGCCAGGCTCAAAACACAACACTATTCAAAGTTGGACCATTATTGCAGCGATGTTATTGGACAAGCTTAAAAACTGACATTACTATAATCTATTTCAGATTTTTTGTTATTTTATCTCTCTCACAACTGGACGGTTTTAAGGCATCTGCTTGTATATAGTTTTTTGTCAAACTGTGATCCTTAAATAGTCTTTTTAATGCGTTTTTAAATAAATATTGGTCTAAATGTCACAAGTAATGTTTCTGGAAACTGAAACTGCTGTTCCACTGAATGTGTGTGTGAATCTCCGGCACTCACTGGCAGATGCTGTTGGGGCTGAAGAGATGCTGACCGCTGGGTAACAGCAGGACGGGCAACACGGGGTGTGTGAGATACGGGACCACCTTCTCTATAGCACACAAACATGAGACACATTCATGTTGGACAAAACACACTCGTAAAGCACTAGAACAACTCCACAGTACGACAATAGAACGTTCATAGATAGAACAAATAGGCTATTAAAGGGGACAGATCACACAAAGATGAAAATTCTGAAAAATAAAACACATTTATTTTTATTTCCTCATCCTCCACTTATTTTAAACCCGTCTGAGTTTCTTTAATATGTTGAACACAAAGGAAGATATCCTGGAGAATGCTGAAAAAACAGCCATTGACTTTAATAGTATTTTCTTTTCATAATATAACTCATAACATTCTTAATGTTTTCATAACAGAAATTTATAAAAGTTTTGAATTATTTTCATTTTAGTGTGAAATATTCCTTTAATGTAAATAATTTACAAAACTGATAACTTTTATATAGTTACTCGCTTAAAAATATATATATATTTGCTTTATTCTGTAATCTAGTAAAATTAAATTACATTTCTTTATCAATAATTATTAGCATGTTTTCAGACATATTTCTGTTAATGTTTGTAAAACACAATATTAATAAATCAATATTTGCTGTAATATTGCCCTGATTTTCGATCATAGCAAATAAAAACATTTGTTACTCTAACCAATAGCCATTTTCAGAAGAGAACTAAATCTTTTAAATTAAATGTAATATTTTAAATAAAACAAAAAATGATTTAATAAAAAAACTAAACAAATATTAACATCTTGCTAAAGCCCATAGCTAATAATAAATGCAGAGAAACTGAAAACACATTTGTTATTATGAAGAAGCTAAAATTGACAATATTTTTTTATTGAAATTTAAAAGAGGTGTGGCCTTTATGGTAAATAAAACAAATACTAACATTTCACTCCACCCCATAACATTAGCTAATAATAAATACAGAGATACTGCAAATTGTCAAGTGTCTCTTCATTATTTCCACAGCTGTACTCTTTCGTAATACATTTATACAATACATTTAAGTTTTCAGTCAGAATACAACTAATAAATAAATAGTGAAACAGCAGTTTAGGCCCTGACTTTATTTTTTACCTCCAGAAAGAGAGTGGATTGATGGATGGATGGACGGATGGATGGATGGATAGAACTATAGACAGAAAGATAGATAGACAGAATGATAGACAGAAAGATAGATAGACAGAATGATAGATAGATAGATAGATAGATAGATAGATAGATAGATAGATAGATAGATAGATAGATACTGTAGACAGACAGACAGACAGACAGACAGACAGACAGATAGATAGATAGATAGATAGATAGATAGATAGATAGATAGATAGATAGATAGATAGATAGATAGATAGATAGATACTTTGTTTTTGATAAAGCACATTCAGACTTCTCTTTAATATTATTATTTCAGAAAAGTTTTATTTGCAAATTCTAAACAGGGAAATCACATTATCAGCCAGTGACTATTAAAGTACACCATTGTTCACTTCAATTAAATATGTTATTTTGAAGTCATGGGATTTTAGAGCCAATATTCAATATAAACAATATAGGGAGTCTCTCTCTCTCTCTCTCTCTCTCTCTCTCTATCTATCTATCCAGTATATCCATCCATCCATCCATCCATCCATCCATCCATCTATCTATCTATCTATCTATCTATCTATCTATCTATCTATCTATCTATCTATCTATCTATCTATCTATCTATCTATCCAGTATATCCATCTATCTATCCATCCATCCATCCATCCATCCATCCATCCATCTATCTATCTATCTATCCAGTATATCCATCTATCTATCCAGTATATCCATCTATCTATCCAGTATATCTATCAACTCTGTTTCTGATGGTAAAAACGACATTTAGGGGCTAAACAGCTGTTTCACTATTTATTAACGTTAGTTTCATTCTTACTGAAAACCTAAAGTATTATCATGTGTGTACAGCTGTGGAAATAATGATGAGGCACTTGACAATACTCTATTTCTTGTGATTTGTTATTAGCCAACTTGTTATGGATTTAAGTGGGATTTCAGACCGATAATTCAAATTTGAAACGTTATAGTGGCCGTTAAAATGACCGTTAAACTTTACCTCAATGTAGATATATAGCAATCACTATAACATATACTTCAATCAAAAAACACCTCAACAAAACATTCACAACATTTCAATCACACACACACACGCACACGCACACACACTTTTCTCCACACTCACCCTCGTGTTTCACCAGCTCAGTTTCACACTGGACTCCGCTGAGCTCCAGCGCCGCCAGCACCTTCAGGCAGTGCGGGTTTCCCTCACCGATAAACAGCTTCATTTCACCCTCCGCGATTCTGCTCTAAAGTCAGACCGACACGCCGTTTGTACCGACAACAGCGAGCAGAACCGGTCTGTTGCGATCAACTATTGCCGCTGATGCAACCGAGCGTCACACCACGTGCAGCAGTACAGGAAAGCTGTAGTTTTTAGATGTCATCCGTTCTCTGGAAATGAGTCGAATTCATGCTGAGTAAAGACTGCAATACCCACAATGCAAAACTGCAGGCGTAAACGGTGGTGTAAGCTCATTGGTTAAAGAGTAAAACGCCTTGATATAATTGGTCGATGCCGCTGGCAAATGCTCGAATCAACGCGACACTGTTGAATATTAATAACGCTAACATGTTGTATTTAAAGCAGTAGTACTTATAATTCTGATCATTACATTTATATTATAATTTCATTATTTCAGCGTTAATGTAATGGTTTATGGCATCTTTTATTATATATTTAGCTATATCTATATTTACTCGCTCTTTGCATTTAAAACAAATATTACTCATAATACTAATCACTGTATTTTCATCTGTCAGTGGGATGCGATTTATTTTTAAATGTTGACATGCAAAACAATATTATTCATAATTCTAATAGTTTCAGTTTTCATCTGTCTGTGGGATATGGATTTAATCATATGTTTATAGTATTTTTTAATATAATATTTAGTTTTTAAATAATTTTATATGATTAAGTTCTTAATAATTCTTAACATATTAATAATTTCTTAATAATTATTTTATATATAATAACTTGGTTATACTAAAGGTCGCTTATTCGTTATTTTAAGGTCGCTGGTTCGAGTCCTGGCTGGGTCAGTTGGCGTTTCTGTGTGGAGTTTGCATGTTCTCCCTGTGTTGGTGTGGGTTTCCTCCGGGTGCTCCGGTTTCCCACACAGTCCAAACACAGTCGCTATAGGGAAATTGGGTAAGCTAGAATTGGCTGTAGTGTATGAGTGTGTATGGATGTTTCCTAGTGATGGGTTGCAGCTGGAAGGGCATCCGCTGTGTAAAACATGTGCTGGATAAGATGGCGGTTCATTCCACTGTGGCGATCCCAGATGAATAAAGGGACTAAGCTGACAAGAAAATGAATAAATGAATGAATAACTCGTTTTTATTAATAAATAAAATAATAATATTAATGAATTTACTATTAATGAATAATAATAAATATATAAAATTCTGATGTTTATTATAATTATAATATTTATTTCGACATGTGTTATTTCTTTTAATAATTGAATTATGTATTTCATGATTTATTTATCTATTTTAACATTTATTTATTTATTTATTTATTTATATATCATTTAAATTTGAGTAATTTGTACTTCCTGTTTGCAATAAAAAAAATCATATTATTTATTTATATATTTATTAGTTTACATTTGCTAATATGTTTTATTGCATAATTTTTCTCATATATTCATATATAGTCTATTTACATTTCCTCACTGTTTGCATTTTAAACCAATATTACTCATAATTCTTATGATTTTAGTTTCATTTGTTAGTGGGATAATGTTTTATATTGATATTTATCAATATTAAACAATATTAAACAATTAAACAATATTACTTACACTTGTTATAATTTCACCAGTCAATTGGATATTGATTTGTAAATATTTGTTATTATTTGTAGAATGCGACAGTCATATTTTTAGGTATATTTACCTTCTTTTTGCATTTAAAAAGTATTATATATTTCGTATGTCACTAGTTAGTGGGACATGAATTAGTTGATATTAGTTAATATAATACTTTATTGCTTCCTATTCTGTATTTATATTTACTTGCTGTTAGCATTTAATGCAAATTGTAAGGTATAATTGTATTTTCATCTGTTGGTGAGGTATCATTTATTTTAAATATGAACATTAAAACAATGTTCCCATAATTTGTGTAACTTTAATTAATGAATGAATTAATATAATGTTATTTCACCATTCAGTGCGTTATGAATTAGTTTATATTTGTTAACATAATGTTTCATAGAATACATCAGACTTACATTTAGCTGTATTTATATTTGCTTACTGTTTGAATTTACATTATTGCACATTATTACTCAGCCGTCTTTTAATACATAATTAATCTGTTAGTGATGATATAAGTTTGTTAATACTTGTTAATACAATGTTACTGCATATCTCACCGATCTAATATTAATATTTACATTTATTTATATTTGCACTCATAGACTAGTAAAAAAAATATCCTAATAAAACACTTAATACTATAATTATTTTTACCCATGGCTTAGGTAAAAGGAAAAATAAAATAAATCTGAGCTCAAATATTTTTCGTTACACCTATATTTAGTAGACAGTTTCTGTATTTTTCAGTTTGTTTATTTTTGTATTTATTTATTTTAGTTTGCAGCAATGTAAAAAATATATAAATATGCATCAATAAGGGCGTCATGGTGGCGCAGTGGTTAGCACGATCGCCTCAAAGCAAGAAGGTCGCTGGTTCGAGCATAAGTTGGCATTTCTGTGTGGAGTTTGCATGTTCTCCCCGTGTTGGTGTGGGTTTCCTCCAGGTGCTCCGGTTTCCTCCACAGTCCAAACACATGTGCTATAGGGGAGCAAAATTGCTAATTTGCTAAATTGTCCATAGTCTATAAGAGTGTGTGTTTGTATGAATGAGTGTGTATGGGGGTTTCCCAGTGTTGAGTTGTGGCTGGAAGGGCATCCGCTGTGTAAAACATATGTTGAATAAGTTGGCGGTTCATTCTGCTGTGGCGAACTCTGATTAATGAAGGGACTAAGCCAAAAAGAAAATGAATGAATGCATCATTCAAAACTAATCTGACTTTTGTCTGTCCATGACAAACTCTATATGACAGTAAAATCCTCTCTTATACTCTCCCAGATTTCTTGCATATGTTTGTTCTTTTGTTAATTTGACTGCTTCAACTTGTTCTCAGTTTGCTTTTTAGAAATGTAATTAATCAGAAAAAATAAGAACACTATAATGCGTAATTAGCATGATGTGAAATGCACATTACTGTCAAAGCAGCAAACAATACAAAAACACAGGAAATAGATTATGATCTAAATTCAAAAGAAGGGTTGCTGCTAGAAGGGATACAGCTGCGATCTGAAGTTCACTCAGTCCCATAGTCATCAGGGGTCTCCACAGCGAAATGAACCGCCAACTATTCTAGGATATGTTTAACACAGCAGATGCCCTGGCAGCGGCAACCCAGTACTGGGAAACATACACTCATTCACACACTCACACTCATCCACTACGGCCAATTATATGTATAAAAGTATCATCTACACATAACCCCAACACTAATCCCAACCATCACAGTAATGTAAATAGTTATTACACAGAGTATTATTCAAATTATTTCTTATATTACCCATTAAATTGTACTTTATTAACGTCTACCCCTACCTTAAGAGTAATGCAAGAGTTTATATTGTGATGTCTGATTTAAGATTTAAAAATAATTTGTCATATATTTTGAATGAATATTTACATTTTAAATACTAGGATGTATTAATTCAAATGTTGGGTCAAATCCAACAGTTGGGGTCATTTTTGCAATTAAATTTAAATGACATTTTTTAACCCTGCTTGTCCATATTGACCCTACTTTGGGTTACAACAACCCATTATTTTAGAGCGTAATATTTGGTCATAATTTGAGCATAATATAGTTTTTTATTTTTGAAAAACAAGTAATGGAGAATGGAGAACAGTTTGTAATAAAAGGTTGGGTTGTTTTAACCTAAAGTTGGGTTCATTGAATTAGATTTTTAACCCAACTGTTGGTTTTCTGTATTTTGAGATTCATGTTTTTTTATTTAATTTCCCCCCATGTATTTCTGCTTTTGAATTGCATTATGGGATCTTGATCTTTCCTCTAACAACCTTGAGTTAGTAAAAATGACATTTATAATCATTTGTAATAGTGTACAGTGCTATATTGTCTGTGTTGGTGTTGTATATTACTCTACAAAAACCTTGTAATAAACTGCCAGTACATTTTCTGCTATATTACAGTCTTATTTCTCTATATATTATTTCTTATACATTATATTATTATTTTAAACTACTAAAATGTCGATAAAATCACTTAGTTAAACTCTAGAGTTGAATTTACAACATCAAAAGCGGACAGTGCAGAGATCAACATCCTATAATGCAATTCACAACCGCAAATAAACACAAAACAAATCACAAAATTCGGAAAATTCTGATTAACAGATATTTTTACAGCGTATATCGACGTGAGTATCCGCAGCTGTATCCCCTCTAGACCTTACCTCAAAAAGCGGCTCTTAAATGCTGTAGGCTTATAAAGCACGTCTCTAGTTGGCTCCTCTCAGTCACGTGACAGATCCCGCAGCCCCGCCCCTCGGCCGAACCGAGGCTGTTTGAGTGACAGTTGGAGCTCGAGCACCGTCCGGTAAACTACGGGAACACCGAGGCACCTGCGCTCTCCGGTAAGAACGATCAGAAACACCGAAAAACACACAGTTATGATAAGAAAATGACTGAATTTAACACACTGAGACGGGAATTTATTATTAGGATTTTTTTTTTTCTGTAAACAAATAAACACAGCAAAGCATCCCTCCATCAGTCGAGCTAAATGTGCACTCGCGCTAGTGAGGTAACTTTTTATATATTTATTATGAAGTGAATATTATTATTTTTAAAGTGTGTATATTATTTTAAGTACATATATGTCAATCTGTAAATAAATGAGATGCAGATATTACTCAGTAATGTAACTTCTCACGTGATGATGAAGATACTATAGTAATTTATAGTAAATACTATAGTGTTTTTAAACTACACCTATTATAGTACGGTGTATAATACTGTATATATTATAGTATCTACAACTCTTTGTTAATGAATGCTCCAGCAAACTGTAGTGTTAACTATAGTGAACTGATAAACTGTAACGTTTTGTATATTTATTATATATATATATATATATATATATATATATATATATATATATATATATATATATATATATATATATATATATATATATATATTTAAGTCTGTATATTATTTTAAGGTAATATATATTAGTCTGTAAATAAAGGAGATGCAGTTATGTAAATTGTTCAGTAATGTAACTTCCCACGTGATGAAAATACTATTTGTGTATAGTGTATAGTATTGTATAGTATTGTGTTTATGAACCGTACCTTTTATAGTAAAGTGTATTATACTGTATGTTATATCTTTGTTAAATGAATGCACCAGCATACTATAGTATTACCTATAGTGAACTGATAAGCTGATAATACTGTAGTACACTTTAGTTTTTACTACAGTAAACTGTGGTGCATTGTAGTATAATATAGTGAAAAGAGTCAATTGTTTATATTAATATATTTTTTGTATTATCATAGCAACTATATATATATATACACCACAACAGTACTTTAATAAATAAATAAATACTTTATTAGTAATAGTATGGTTCAAAAACACTGTAGTAAATTGCTATAGCATTTTTAAATGTGGGTTACAATAATAACTTACAATATTTACATGTTTTACTAACATTAGCTTGTTTAAATCACTGCAGAAATCAACCCTAAATTACTGATTTATTTATTTTTTTACATCAATTGTGCTGTATTTTGGCATTATCCACTATTTAAGGTAATTGATTCTTAAATGTCTGTATTTGCAGACACATGCTTGTACATTTGAGTGGGTCTATTGCTGTGGTGTCTGAATCTGAGAGAAACACTGTGAAATGCATGAGAGTCAGCCTGAAATATATGACATAAGTACACTTTAAGAAATGCTGGGTTATTTTTAGCCAAAATGCTGGGCCAAATAAGAACAAACCCAACTATTGGGTTAAAAACTATAATTTAAAAATGTAATATAAATAAAATAAAATAAATAACCTTACATTGGGGTTGTCCATAATTGACCCAACAGTGGGTTACAACAACCCAGCTTTTTTAGAGTGATGACATGCAGTAAGTGACATAAACATGACCTGATAATCCATAGACTGATGAATAATCCTGTACTTTAGCCCCTGTAAACACAAATACACAAGGCACTACTGAATGTAAATCTATGCATCTATAAATTATAAACCTTTGATTCTACACTCAAAAAATGCTGGGTTGTTTTAACTCAATATTGGGTCAAATATAACAAAACCATTGCTGGGTAAAAATTTTAAAATTACATTTAAATGAAATGTTAATACTGTTGGGTTTGTCCATATATTTGACCCAACAATGGGGAAAATGATCTTGCAAATGAGTAATGGGGAGTTATTTAGAATATTCTGCCATGTTTTAGTTGAGTATTGGATATATTTGGTCAGATTTGAGATCAGTTGTTGAGATCGTTGCAGAGAAGCAGGAAATGGAGAATGTAAACTTTCTTATAAATAAAAAATGCAGGAGTTTAAACTGAGATTTCAGACTTTAAATGGAATATTTGGGCATTTTTTGGATGAATATCACACTCTAAAAAGCTCACCCAACATTGGGTCGAGTATGTACAAAACCAATGTTGGGTTCATTTTTTTGTTGAATGTAAATTCGATTTTTCACTTAATTTTAACTGTTGGGTTTGTACATATTTGTCCCAGTGTTGGGTTAAAAGAACCCAAGAATCTCATTTTTACGGACCTTATAAATGAGCAATGCCAGAGATTATATTGAGATTTCTGATTTTCGATTGAATATTTTGGCATATCTGGGATGAATATCTACACTACAAATGTTGGGTTAATCCAATGTCAGGTCAATATGGACAAACCCAAGAGTTGAGTTAATGTTTTCAATTAAATTTAAATGACACTTTTCAGCTTGTCCATATCTGAACCAACATTGGGTGACAACGATCATTTTTAGTGTTTGGTCGATTTTGAGCACAGCTGTTTTTGAAAAGCAGGCAGTGGAGAACAGCTTCTACACACTAAAAACTGCTGGGTTATTTTAACCCAATGTTAGGACAAATACGGACAAACCCATTGTTGGGTATATTGTTTTAAAATTACATTTAAGTTAAATTTTATTAGTGTTGGGTTTGTCCATATAATTGACCCAATGATGGGGTATGACAACCCAGTTTTTTTTTTTACAGTATAAACTGATCTTGCAAATGAGTAATTCGAGAGTAATTCGAGAGAAAATTCTTGCATGTTTTAGATGAATATTGGATATATTTGATCAGATTCGAGCACAGATGTTGAGATCTTTGCAGAGAAGCAGGAAATGCTAAATGTAAACAAATTGCAGGAGTTTAAATTGAGGTTTCAGACTTTAAATGGAATATTTTGGCATTTTTTGGATGAACATTCCTTTTAAAAAAGCTCACATAACCTTGGATCAAGTATGGACAAACTAAGTGTTGGGTTCATTTTTTGTTGAATGTAAATTAGATTTTTTTTGTCTTTTATAGTCTTACACTTTTTAACCCAACCCTTTTTGTCCAAATCTGACCAACATTGAGTTACATCAACCAATCATTTTTAGTACTTGGTCAAATTTAAGCAAATCTTTTCAGATTTGTTTTTTTCAAAGCAGGCAATGTTGGGTCAAATAATCTACAAACGCAACCATTGGGTTAAAAGGTGGAATTTACTTTGAATTAATAAAAAAAACTAACATTGTGTTTGTCCATGTTTGACTCAACATTGGGTTAAAAACAAACCCAATGTTTTTAGCATTTGGTGAACTTTGAGCACAGCTGATTTTGAAAAGAAGGCAATGGAAAATAGCTTCTACACACTGAAAAAGTGCGAGGTTGTTTTAACCCAATGTTGGGTCAAATATGAACAAACCCAACCATTGGGTTAAAAAGTTAAAAAGTGGCACTTGCATTAAATAAAAAAATAACCCAACATTGTGTTTGTCCATTGTTGACTCAACATTGGATTAAAAACAACCCATCATTTTTAGAATTTGGTTGCATTTGAGCACAGCTGTTTTTGAAAAGCAGGCAGTGGAGAATTGCTTCGACACACTATGCTGGGTTGTTTGTTTTAACCCAACGCTGGGTCAAATATGAACAAACTGAACCATTGGGTTAAAAAGTGTCACTTACATTAAAAAAAAAAAATTAACCCAACATTGTGTTTGTCCATATTTGACTCAACGCTGGGTTGAAAACAACCCATCATTTTTAAAATTTGGTTGCATTTGAACACAGCTGTTTTTGAAAAGCAGGAAGTGGAGAATAGCTTCGACACACTATGCTGGGTTGTTTGTTATAACCCAACGCTGGGTCAAATATGAACAAACGGAACCATTGGGTTAAAAAGTGTCACTTACATTAAATAAAAAAAAATTAACCCAACATTGCGTTTGTCCATATTTGACTCAACGCTGGGTTGAAAACAACCCAGCATTTTTAGTATTTGGTTGCATTTGAGCACAGCTGTTTTTGAAAAGCAGGCAGTGGAGAATAGCTTCGACACTATGCTGGGTTGTTTGTTTTAACCCAACGCTGGGTCAAATATAAACAAACCGAACCATTGGGTTAAAAAGTGTCACTTACATTAAATAAAAAAAAGTAACCCAACATTGTGTTTGTCCATATTTGACTCAATGCTGGGTTGAAAACAACCCATCATTTTTAGAATTTGGTTGCATTTGAACACAGCTGTTTTTGAAAAGCAGGCAGTGGAGAATAGCTTCGACACCCTATGCTGGGTTGTTTGTTTTAACCCAACACTGGGTCAAATATGAACAAACCAAACCATTGAGTTAAAAAGTGTCACTTACATTAAATAATAAAAAAAAAAACAACAACATTGTGTTTGTGCATATTTGACTCAACGCTGGGTTAAAAACAAGCCAGCATTTGTTTGGAGTGTAATCTCCTGCAGCAGTCATTGAGAGATGTGTGATCTGTGAGATTGTTTCCATCATCAGGCTCATCTCAGTGTGTTGATTTATAGAAGATCAAGAGAAAGGCAGAATTGCATAACAATGGTTTGCAGGATTGGAGCACAAAGCAAATGCGCTTTGCTGCTGATAATTCTGCTGCATCTGATGCGCCGCTCTGAAAATCCCATGAATGAAGCAGATTATTTGTGCAGTGTTTTCTGGGTTGTCAGTTTCAGATTGACTGTGGCTTTATCAGAAGTGCCGAACGCCTGCTTTTCTCCATCCGGCTGGCGTGACGACATCAGACAGATCAGAGGGTGGCATGTCTTATCTGTGCTTATTAAGCTTTCTGCATTCTAACTTTAACTATGTGTTGACGTTAACAGTCACGATCTGTGATTTCTGCCTATTATTGCACACACAGACGGAGCTCGAGATCTTTCTGCTGTATTTATTTTTGAAGGTTGAATCGCACATGAGAGTTTGTAGAGTTCCTGCATAAACAGGAAGTGGAAAATGCTGTGAAATAGTTCAGCCTACTAAACTCGAAGCTGCAGTTCAGATTTCTGCCCCGCTTTCTCTAAAGTTCACTGCCCTTTAGTGGAATACTTTGAATTGAACTATTCATGAAGAAAATCAGACAATAATCATTAATCCTGATGGGTAGTTAATAATTGCACACACACACACACACACACACACACACACACACACTGGATTTGTTGATCATTTAGTTTCATTTGACATTATTTATT
>NC_079440.1:61673496-61708496 GCF_903798145.1 Danio aesculapii
CCCATTTATGCACAAATACACACACACTCAGTCATGCACAAAGACAAACACATTACATATATGCACTCTCTCTCTTTCTCTCTCACACACATACACACACTCACACACACACTTACAAATATTACTCAAATTGCATGCACACACAAATACTTGCTTACACACTTTAAGACACACACACATTACTCTCTCCCACACACACACACACACAATTGCGCACAAACACATTACACACAGACACACACACACACACTCACACAGATAACATAGCAGCTGATCAGTTTGCCTCAGTCAGTCAGTTGTTCATTGATGCAGGACTCGTCTACGCAACTCAAAGTACACACCGCACAGTGGACAGTAGCACACACACGCACACACACAATCATACACTGTTCTTGTAAATGAGGTTAATCAATTCTTTCAGTAGTCAAACACATGGTAATGAGCGGTTTTACAGTGACCGAACGACACAATGTCCCCTGTGTGTGTGTGTGTGTGTGTGTGTGTGTGTGTGTGTGTGTAAATGTCTCGCTGATTGGAGATCAGTTCATCTGAGCCAAAGACCAAAGCAAACCCTCTAATTATGAAGACAGTGAAAGCGAGTGTACAAATGTCCCAATCTTTGCATCACATCAAGCAACATCATCTTCCACCATTGACCAATCAGCACCGCCGAAAGTGTACAGGCAGAATCCTATTGGCTGATTCTGACACTTGTCATGGTAACAGAGATCCAGAGCAACACGGCAACAGGGCAGAAAGAGTGAAGGGCAAAGTGGAGCTCAATGCCACATCGACAGCACACACATCACACACACACACACCACCAGTGAACACAAACTTTTACTGTTAGGATTATCCTTGTTTCACAACAAGCTGAAGAAATTGTTCTGCCAGAAATGAGAATTGGGTCATTATTAAAGCCGTAGGAACACAAAAAGAGATATTTAACAGAATGTTCACACTGCTCTTTTGAATGTACATGAATTGTGGTGTCGGGTTTTATCATGTTTCAGTAGCAGAGGTGGGATGTAAAAAAAGCCCTAACAACCATCCAGAACTTTCCATCCAGAAATTTGTAGAAATGCTCTGGCAAACACCCTGGCAACTAGTCAGTAACCATCCAGAATGCTCTGACAACCACCTAGCAACTATTTAGAACACCTTACAAACCTAAAAAAGTGGCCTAGCAACCACACGTAACAGCCTGGCAACCACAAAACAACTAATTAGAAATGTATAAGAGCAACCTAGCAACAACCCAGGAAAACTGCCTAGAAACAAGGTTGAAATACCATAACAACCATCCAGAACACCCTGGCAACCACTTATCAATTATGCAGAACACCTTGGAAATTTGTAGAAATGCTCTGGCAAGCTCTCAGAACACCCTGGCAACCAGTCACCATCAGATTAGACACTTAAGTACCCTAGCAACCACCCAGATTGCTCTGACAACCACCTAGCAACTATTCAGAACACCTTACAAACCTAAAAAAGTGGCCTAGCAAGCACGCATAACAGCCTGGCAACCCCCAAATAACTGATTAGAACACCATGGAAATGTAAGAGCACCCTAGCAACAAAAACCAAGAAAACTGCCTAGAAACAAGGTTGAAATACCGTGACAACCATCCAGAACACCCTGAAAACCACTTATTAACTATTCAGAACACCTTACAAAACTAAAAAGTGCCCTAGCAACCACACATAACAGCCTGTCAACCACCGAACAACTGATTGGAACACCTTCGAAATGTAAAAGAGCACCCTAGCTACAACCTAGAACACCCAAGAAAACTGCCTAGAAACAAGGTCAAAATACCATAACAACCATCCAGAACACACTGACAACTGCCTATCAACTATACAGGACACATTGGAAACATTGTAGAATTGCCCTGGCAATGACCTAGCACCTATTTAGAACACCTTAAAAACATAAAAGAACTAACCCTGGTAACTAGTCACTATCAGATTAGACACTTACTGTAAGTACCCTAGCAACCATCCAGAATGCTTTGACAACAACCTAGCAACTATTCAGAACACCTTACAAACCTAAAAAAGTGGCCAAGTAAGCACGCATAACACCCTGGCAACCACCGAACAACTAATTATAGCACGTTGGAAATGTAAATGAGCACCCTAGCAACAATAACCAAGAAAACTGCCTAAAAAAACAAGGTTGAAATGCTGTAACAACCATCCAAAACACCCTGGCAACCACCTAACAACTATACAAGACACATTTAGAAACATTATTTAAATGCCCTAGCAACCAGTCAAAATAATGTTAGAAACTTAATTGCCCTAACAACCACCCAACAACTATTTAAACATAGCAACACATTAAAAACATAAAAATCTTCCTAGCGACCATGCAGAACAGCCTGGCAACCACTTTCAATGACATAGAACACTTCAGAAGCATAAAAGAGCACCCTAGCAATCACTCAGAACAAGGTCTAAAAACCTTGTAGCAACAACCTAAACTACTTAGGGTAACTTCGATAAGTAAAAAAGCACCTAGCAACCAAAAACACCTCAGAAAAAAATGTAAATGTCCCACCTAGCAACTATACAGAATACCTTAATGTAAAAAAAAACTATTAAACGTGCCCTAGCATCCACACAGAACAACTTGACAACCACACAGCAACTTCTTAAAACATCTTAGAAACATAAAAAGCACCCTAGCAACCACCTAGATGTATCCTGGCAACAATCCAAATTTCACTGGTAAGCAGCCAGGAATAATTCAGACTTTGCTCTATCAAAGTGAATTCAGGTTGAAATGGTGTGGCATTATTTGAATCCTAAGACACTGTAGACGTGTGTGTATGTGTGCGCGTGTGTGTTCATGCTTTCAGTCTCTCTCATTCTTCATCTGAGGTCAGCTGTGAGATCGGTGACCTTCACTCTTGGCACAGATGGAGCTTACAGCAGATTTGAGCCTCTCTGTAGGAAATCACTTGTTTTTGGCACATTATGTATGTGTGCGTGTGTGTGTGTCTGTGTGTATTGTGTGTGTGCGCACTGTCCTCTCCACAGCGTCTGTGAAGGCCTAAAGGTGTGTGTTTCTGCTCTTCAGTATACAGTACTGAATCTGCTGTATGTGACCGATCACAATCGGAAACTTAAATACCCTAGCAACCATCCAGAATTCCCTATCAACAACCTAGCAACATTTTTGGAAGATAAAATAGCACCCTAGCAACCAACTAGTACACTCTGGCAACCAGTCACAACTCCTTTAAAAACACAAATAATGCCCTGGAAACAACTTTTCAGAACACCATCAAATTTAAAGAGCACCCTAGCAACCACACAGAACAGCCTGACAACCACTTAGCAACTACTTGGAACACCTTAGAAACATAAAAAAGCACCCTAGCAACCAACTAGTACATCCTGGCAACCAGTCACAACCCCTTTAAAAAAAAACAGCCAGAATGCCTGACAGCCACCAAGCAACTTTTTAGAAGATCATACAATTGTAAAGAGCACCAAAGCAACCACACAGAACAGCCTGACAACCAACTAGCAACTACCTAGAACACATCAAAAATATAAAAAGCACTATAGCAACCACCTAGAACACCCTGGCAACTAGTCACAACCACTTTAGAAACTACCCGGAATGCCTTGATGACTATCTCGCAGAACACCATAAACATTTTAAACAGCACCCTAGCAACCACACAGAAAATCCTGACAAGCCCCTAGCAACTACTTGGAACACATTGGAAACATAAAATAGAACACTAGCAACCAACTAAAACACCCTGACAAAAAGTCACAACCCCTTTGAAAAACACCTGAAATGCCCTGGAAACCACCTAGCAACTTTTTAGAACAGCATAAAAATGTAAAGAGCATTCTAGTAACCACACAGAACAGCCTGATAACCACCTAGCAACTACTTAGGATGCCTTAAAAAAAAATAAAAGCACCATAGCAACCACCTAGGACACCCTGACAACCAGTCACAACCCCTTTAAAAAACACCCAAAATGCCCTGGAAATCACCTGGCAACATTTCAGAAAAACTTAAAAATTTAAAGAGCATTCTAGCAACCATACAAAACAGCCTGACAACCACTTAGCAACTACTTTGAACACCTTGGAAACATAAAAAAGCACCATAGCAACCACCTAGTATATCCTGGCAACCAGTCACAATCCCTGTAAAAACACCCAGAATGCCCTGGAAACCACGTGGCAACTTTTCAGAATACCGTAAAAATTTAAAGAGCATCCTAGCAACTACACAGAACAGCCTGATAACCACATAGCAACTACTCAGGACGCCTCAAAAATATAAAAAGCACCATAGCAACCACCTAGAACACCCTGAAAACCTGTCACAACCCCTTTAAAAAAACACCCGAAATGCCCTGGAAACCACCTGGCAACTTTTCAGCACCCTAGCAACCACACAGAACAGCCTCACAACCACTTAGCAACTACTTGGAACACCTTGGAAACATAAAAAAGCACTATTTCAACCACCTAGTACACCCTGGCAACCAGTCACAACCCCTGTAAAAACACCTGGAATGCTCTGGAATCCACCTAGCAACTTTTCAGAACACCGTAAAAATTTAAAGAGCACCCTAGCAACCACACAGAACAGCCTGATAACCACCTAGCAACTACTCTGGACGCCTCAAAAATATAAAAAGCAACACGGCAACCACCCAGAACACCCTCAAATTTAAAAAGCAGCCTAGCAACCAAACAGAACTGCATGACAACCACCTAGAAACTACTTAGAGCACTTAAAAAACATAAAAAGGGACCATAGCAACCACCTAGAACACCCTGGCAACCAGTCACAATCACATAAAAATGCACCCTGGTAACCAAACCACACCACAATACTCCAGAAAACAGGGCTTGGCTGAATGCTGAAGGACTGAGGGATTAAAGGTGTTTTCTGTTGTGTTCAGGCTGGTGTTTCTGGAGCCTCAGTGAGTCAGTTGGACTGTGAGCGCATGCGGTTTCCTGTTCTCTGCACGTTGCTTTTCATCTCCTTATTTCACACAATAACATATACTCATGCAATCACACAGAAAGAGACACAGAAGTGTATTACTCATCTAGACAGAGAAAGACCACGAATACACACAAGGAGCATTGGAGAAAAATGAGATCCAAGAACATTTTCATTTCAAATGAACTTAAATCTGTAGACTGTAGGCTGAATTTTAAGTTTAAAAACTAAAGGATGTGAAGTGTTGACTCTCTTCTGTTCTCTGACATGTGAAATGATGATTATAATGTTCCGGATAAAGCAGAAAGAGCTGTTCTCTGCATTTATCTCAGTGTGTTATGTAAAAAAGAAGATTAACTCAAACTGGGGTCTTCAGAACAATGACAGGAAATGTATAATATAAGTGTTTAGCTGGTGGTCTCAGCCTTTCGGAGCCAGTGCTGCATTAAGGCTCGTTCTGAATCCTGCTTTATAAGTATAGTGAGGATTATTAGAACATGCTGAGGATTATCAGTAAAACCGGCACACACACACACACACACAAATGCACATGCATACTCAAACACACACACACACACAAATATGCACAATCACATGCACACACACATCCACATGCATACTCGTATATAAACACACAGACATGCATACACAAACACACAGAAAGTTGCACACACACACACACGCACACATCCACCGTCAGTGTATACGTTCACATCTATATACTTACATCTACATTCATATATATCTGCTTGCTGTCATAATAATGTGTGTATTTATATCACGCACTTATCATGTATGTACATACACCCAAAGCGCACAATCATGAGGGGGGGGGGGGGTCTCTCCACACCACCACCAGTGTGCGGCTCCACTTGGATGATGCTCCGGCAGCCACAGGACAACAGCGCCAGTGTTTCACCACACACCAGCTATAGGTGGAGTGGAGAGACTGTGATAGAGCCAATTCAGTGGATGGGGATGATTGGGAGGCCATGATGGATAAGAGCTGATGGAAGGAGTTTGGCCAGGACACAGGGGATACACCTCTACTCTTTACCAGAAGTGCCATGGGATTATTAATGACCACTAAGAGTCAGGACCACATGCATGACCTGAAAGACGGCGCTCACTGACAGTATAGTCTCCGCTTCACTATACTGGGGCATTAGGACTCGGACAGACCACTGGTTGAGCGCCCCCTGCTGGCCTCACTACCACCACTTCTAACAGCAACCTAGTGTTCCCATGTGGTCTCCCATCCAGATACTAACCCGTTTTGGGCTGCAGGGTGATATGGCTGTGGTCATGCCACAGTTTTGCTTGTTTGGTGCCGAATTGTGAATGAATAATGCGTAGGTTAGTCTATGCTCCATTCAGCCAGTTTAGTTTCTGTCAGTTTTACGTTTTGACTCTTTGGAAACATCTAGTGGCTGCACAGGTTAGCATAGGGCTGGGTGATAAAAATGGTATGGATATGCATTAACTGAACACCACTGTCAATATCAATAAAAAAAGATTCGGTGTGTAGTTTCGGTATGAAGTCAATAGTTTTATTAAACGTGTCTGCTGAACAAGCACCTTAGCAGCAATGCCAATAAGCTTAGGGTGTCAGTTTGTCATTTCCAATGGAGGTGCGCAATATGCACGATGCACATATGGGAGTGGCGTGCACATGAAGCGTGCGCATTTTCCAGCCACACCTAGTTAAAAAACATCTCAACTTTTCCAAATGCTGCAAACGCACTGCGATTCATGTAAGTACAACTAACCAGTCTGCTTCACACTTTGTATGGAATATACACATTTTTAGTAATGACGGCAGACTAATTGTAACACGGGGAGAGACAGCGACAACTGAGGGTTTTAGGATCCACATGCAGGTTTATTCAAAGTCAGGGAAGCAATGGTCAACACAGGTGCAAACAGATGTATAAAGGCAGTCCAGAATCATAGACAAACACAGGCGAGAGGTCGGTAGACAGGCGGCAGACAAGGAGAAAGGGAAACCAGGCAAAGATCAAAACACGGAGGAACCAGACTAAGGGAACCGCGTTGTAATGTCACAGCTAACAAGACTCGGCAATGGAAGTGAGAGTGTGTGCTGATTAAATAGTGTCTGTAATCAGTCTAGAAGCGGCATCAGCTGTGAGAGTCTAATCAGTGGAAATGAGGAAGCATGTGTGTGTGAACAGAGTGCATGTATGCGTAGTCCATGAATGGCGGATTTGTAGTCCATGTGTGCAAACCAGCGATCTAGGGGAGTTACGGTTGCTGGTGACCGTGACACTAATGACTAGGCCCACACGGAATCTGCACGCGCAGAAATCTGCAGATTTTTAGCCCCTCTTTGAGTCAATGTATTAACTTGTGTAAATGTGTGTAAATTAATATTTATTCAGTTTTAAATCAATTTCAGTAATATTATTGTGATATAATAATAGCAATATGAAAGTGTTCATCTGATTTATTTACAATACAGTTTGTACAGTAATATTTTCTGTCTTTTAGTAGAGATATTATATGAGAGACTTGCTTTGTTTATCTAATAAGTGGATCTAATTGGATTTGCATTGTAAACATTAAATAAAACTTAAAAATGTATGATTTTTTATTTCATATATTAAGTTTTTAGTTATGATACTCCTAAAATCATTCTGCATAAATCAGCAGATTATTTACAAAATTCTCTGCAGAAATAAAAAGTGTCAGCAGATTCTGTCTGGCCCTACTCATAAGTCACCTTCTGCTGTAACACCAGTGTCACACCCATGGCTAGGCCCACACTGAATCTGCACGCACAGAACTCTGCAGATTTTTAGCCAATCATTGAGTCTGTTTATTTACTTGAGTAAATGTGAGTAAATCTATATTTATTCAGCTTTTAAATTAATTACAGTAATATTATTGACATATGAAAGTATTCATCTGATTTATGTACAATGCAGTTTGTACAGTAATATTTTCTGTCCTTTAGTAGAGATATTATATGAGAGACTTGCTTTGTTTACCAAATAAAGTGGATCTAATTGGATTTGCATTGTAAGCATTAAATAAAACTTAAAAAGCTATTATTTTTATTTCATATATCAAGTTTTTAGTTTTGATACTCCCAAAATAATTCAGCATAAATCTGCAGATTTTTAACAAAATTCTGCACAGGAATAGCAGAAAATATCTGCAGATTGTGTATGGCCCTACTCATGACCTCAGACAACACTGCAGCGCTTTTTACTTTTCTCCATAAACTTGAATGGAAACCGCAGCAATGGTTTGTTTTGTCATCCTCTGAGAAAACGCTTGATGGTCGCTCAGTTATGAGAGATGCCAGGGGAGTGCGAGTGCGAAGCCCATTGTAATGGTCAAGGAAACCACACGCTCGCGCTTGTCACTTCAGGTCAGAATAACAACACATATAAAAACGAGTGCCGTATGGCAGCAGTGAGAAGATTGCAAATAAAAAAGGATGCAAGGATGTCGCCAGAGTGGCTTTTTGGTTTCTTTTCTTGTGCATCCCAGCCACTAGCTCCCCATCTGAAAGAGTTTTTAGCATAGGGGGTAATATAGTCATTCAACTTCACAATCTGTAATGCTGCAGTGTGTATTTGAATAACGATGGCTGGTTCCTTTACTTCAAAGCTCAGATCTAATCATCATCATTTAATTTGTTGACAGAGTTTGAGGTTTACCGTATCATTATTATTCACACCGTACAGATGTTGATCTACCTTATAATTTGCTTTGATTGTTCAGCGTTCACGCTTCACCATTGCATACACTTTGGAAATTTTTATTTATCAAGCTTAAGAGTCTTTTTAACACTTCTGTTTATTTTATTATAAAGAGATCAGATCATTTTATTATTAATAATTAATTTTATTATTAATTTTTATCAGAATATTTTTGTTTTTGACTATTAAAACTATTTGCCTTAGTAATGCTGGTAAATTAAAATAAAAAAATCCTAATTTACCTAAATGGATTGTTAAAAAATATTCAATAATTATTAATAATAATAATAATAATCGAAAAAAAAATAAATAATAATAATCGAATGATATGAAACATGATATCGTGATACTTTGTTTGCAATATCGTCCATCCCTATGTTTATTCTGTGAAAACAACCCCTAACTTAACATATATTATAATGTTGTGACTGACCAATCAGAATCAAGTATCTGAGACAGCCGTGTAATAATATGTAATAACGTCTTGTCTGTTGTGTTTCAGATCATGTCTCTGCTCTGGTCTGATGCCCGACGCTCACCCGTCTGCATCCACTGAGAGTAATAATGCTGTCGGGCAGCTGGCGCAGAGGAACCATCATCCCGTCTGCGGGCGCTTCGGGATCCGGATCCAGACTGGCCAGCACTGTGATCCTGGAGGCTCAGTATGATTACTCGTACCGCGGCGCGGACGGACGCTTGGTCTCCATCCACGAGGGCGAGCGGTTCCTGCTGCTGAAGAAGACTAATGCGGACTGGTGGCAGGCGCGGAGGATTGGCATGGGCGCTAAGGTCAAACCCATATATGTGCCAGCGACGTATGTGATCGAGCTGCCCGTCAGCAGCTTCCGCACATCCCTGCCCAACAGCCAATCAGCATCCGAGCGCTTCCAGATGATCTCACGCGGATCTCTCATGCCCTGCATGCAGACACACGGCTCAGGTACTGAAAACACACTACTACAGAGAGAGACAGAGGGTCTTCTGTTGAACAAGGCTGTGTTTGTTTGAGCCTAAATACTGTTATGTTAGGGACACACACACACACACACACACACACACACACAAACATGCATACTCACACACATAAGCACATGCACACACACACACACACACACACACACACACAAACATGGATACACACATCAACATGCATGCACACACATAAGAACATGCGCACACACACACACACATACATAAATGCAAACACATGCACACACATCCACATGCATACTCACATATAACCACATACACACATGCACACACAAACATGCATACTAACACACATACACACACACATACATGAATACACACATGCACAGACATGAATACACACATGCACAGACATCCACATACATATTTAGATGTAACCAAACATGCATGCACACACATAAGAACATGCAAGCACACACACACACACACACACACACACACACACACGCACACACACACATGAATAGACACAGATACACATGCATACTCAAATATAACCACAGACATGCATGCACACACACACACACACACACACACACACACACACACGCACACACACACACACACACACACACAGATACACACATCCACATACTCACATATAACTACAGACATGTATGCACACACACAAACATGCATACTAACACACATACAGTAAGCACATGTGCACGCACACACACACACACTCACACACACAAATGCACATACACACATGCTCACACATCCACATGCATAATCACGCAAATATAACCACAGACATGCATGCACACACACACAAACATGCATACTCATAGAGGCCTCATCTGATTGGTCAGGTTTGGATAAACAACCTATGCATGCCACACCCAAATGCTTGGCACATTAAATGTATTGCACTTCTCTGAGATATGGCCATTCATTCATTCATTTTCTTTTCGGCGTAATCCCTTTAATAATCTGAGGTTGCCACAGCGGAATGAACCACCAACTATTCCAGCACTTGTTTTACACAGCGGATGCCCTTCCAGATGCAACGCATCACTGGGAAACACCCATACACTGCAGCCAATTTAGTTAATCAATTCCCCTATAGCGCATGTGTTTGGACTGTGGGGGAAACCGGAGCACCCAGAGGAAGCCCACACCAACACGGGGAGAACATGCAAACTCCACACAGATAAATAATTATATATAAGATATATACAGATTATAGTTTTATAAACAGATAGATATACAAATATTTTATGTTTTACAGACCCGTTTTCAGTCTAAAACGCATTTTACTGAAATGCAATACTGACATATTGTGCACACTGCTAATAGGTTTTTCCTGAGACATGTTTATATAAGTTAGTTATGTCCTAATTAAATTAATCATAGTTTAATATAAGCTCAAATGTAAGGAACAGGGAAGGAGACTGAAGAAATAATAAAGTTTGTGTATCAGAATTGACCCAGTATTTGTTGCTTCGCTTTTTCTATGATTTTTTTTATTTGAATATTTTTAATATTTGCTTTATATTAGTTGCTTATTGATTTTCTCATTAATGTTAATTGTTTTGTTGTTGTTTTTAGAGATTTTAATAAGCTCAGAATGTATATTTTATGACTAAAGTAGTGCATTTTTTACTTTTGGCTAATTATTGTTCGGTGTCGTTTCATTGGAGGGATTTTCCTTTTGGAAAACAAAACAAAACAGAAAAAACTCAACGTGAAATCTTCCTTTTATGTTTGCTATATTAATAAAATATGTTTTAAACACTCTAGAACAGGGATCACCAAACTTCCCAGGTAGCAAAGAATTCTGGCCCAGATTTGGCATAAATCTGGCACAGCAGGCATTCATCCGGCAGTGGCATACAGCATGTGGGCCAAACATGGGCCTGGTTTGGCAGAGGTGTCACCGTCTTTAAGGCGGCACACAATACTTGGGCCAGATGTAAAATGTAGTTTTTGGCCCAGATGTTAATAATTGATATATGGGCCATGTGAGTCTGGTCTATCTTGACCCATAAAAAGCACATTTGTATTATTTTCAAATAAAAATAAAAAATTCTACCTATCAGGTCGCTTCGAGGAAAGGCACGCCCATAGCACGCCTAAAGTGCAATGATTCATGGGTTTATCAATTTCATTGCAGTCGTGACACACCAACATATCTGGCCCAGTTCAGGCTCAGTTATGGGTTATTAACTTGGCTAAGACTTGGCCCAGATTTGGTCCATGTTTGGCTCTTGTCTGGAAGCACAGACTTGGTCCAGTCATGTACCGTAATTCACTGCGGCATGTGGGCCAAGCAAAAGCTGATTGTGTGGGCCAGAGCTGGGCCAGAGATATTTTGCTATGTGGGTTGTTCCTGGAGGGCCGGTGTCCTGCAGATTTTAGCTCCAACCCTAATCAAACACACCTGAAAAAGCCAATCAAGGTCTTACTAGGTATATTTGAAACACCCAGGCAGGTGTGTTGAGGCAAGTTGGAGCTAAAACCTGCAGGGACACCGGCCCTCCAGGACCGAGATTGGTGACCCCTGCTCTAGAAGGATGCAGAGTAGGAATCACTGCTCCCTTTATTAATGACAAAAACAGTGCTGTTTTAAAATGTCCAAATCATTCAGAGAGTTATTAAGTGGACGACATCAGGCTTTACTTTTCTGTTTCATTGGTTGTATTTAATAAGCAATATAATCATTGTGGGCTGGTTTGCAATGGCTATACTCCACTATTTAAAGCAGGGGTCACCAATCTCGGTCCTGGAGGGCCGGTGTCCCTGCAGGGTTTAGCTCCAACTTGCCTCAACACACCTGGCTGGGTGTTTCAAGTATACCTAGTAAGACCTTGATTAGCTCATTCAGGTGTGTTTGATTAGGGTTGGAGCTAAAATCTGCAGGACACCGGCCCTCCAGGAACAAGTTTGGTGACCCCTGATTTAGAGCAAGGTAGGGCCCCCAAATGATTCTGCTTAGGGTCCCCAAATGTACAGGGCCGGCCATATCATCTATTATCATATCATCTATTATATATGACATAAGTTCCTTGTCTGCTGTCAACTTGTGAATCTTTTAAAAAATGAACAATAAATGTACCAGATGTGTATCTGCTGCACTTTAAAGGCTTCATTATCTCCGTGTGTGTACCCTGAGTCTGATTAGCGGTGTGGTGTGTGTTTTTGTCAGTGCCAGACAAGCAGTTCTGTCGCTCCATGGAGAATCTGAACTGTAGCAGTGCCTTGATGGAGAAACAAGCGTCTGGAGCCGCCGCCAGAGCTCATTTCCCCATGTTACCCTTCTCCGGCTCGGCCTCAGGTCAGCTCACGCTCCCGGGCGGATTACTGAGTCCTGGAGCTCCCATCGCCCGCAGCCAGAGCTCCAGCAATCTGCCCCAGAACCCCTACCAGGAGTCCAGCCGCTCCACAGCCTGCAGCCCCAGCAGATCATACAGCCAGTGGGACATGAACACAGCGGCGCCGCGCAGACACACACACGGACACATGCAGGTAACACACACACACATGTGCCCATATACACATACATATGCAGGGAACAAACAAACACACATGCGCGCTCACACACATGGACACATACATGCCCGCACACACACACACACACACACACACACACATACTGGTTTTTGTGAATTACCAGGACACTGCAGCCCAAACTGGTGTGTTGGTGTATTAGGGGGACACCCCTTTCCACTTGCTGTACAGAGATGTGGTGAAGATCAAAAAATCTATTTTGACCCATACAACACAGATTTCACTTTAAAGTTTGTTTACACAAAACACAATCTATAATGTAACAACCTGAAAATATACCCAATTATGAGGACAATTTATAATTTGACACACAAGCTCCGCCTACGACACAAAACTGTATTATAAAGACTAATGTGATTTCTAAGGACACTAGCTATACAACACACAAAAGTGTCATTTGAGTGTATTGAAGGGACATACCTGATCTATGAGGACCAATGGTTTAACACATACACAACAGTAAAGATTGTGTATTAAAGGGACATACCTGATCTATGAGGCCCAGTGGTTTAACACATACACAACAGTAAAGACTGTGTATTAAAGGGACATACCTGATCTATGAGGCCCAGTGGTTTAACACATACACAACAGTAAAGACTGTGTATTAAAGGGACATACCTGATCTATGAGGCCCAGTGGTTTAACACATACACAACAGTAAAGACTGTGTATTAAAGGGACATACCTCATCTATGAGGACCAATGGTTTAACACATACACAACAGTAAAGACTGTGTATTAAAGGGACATACCTGATATATAAGGACCAATGGTTTAACACATACACAATAGTATTAGTAATAGTATTTTATATTATTATAAAATATTGAGAAGATTTCGCTAATATAACTAAGATTTAAATTTCACTTATTTTTTTAAGCAAACTAGTGCAATTACTAAGCTTAATTTGAGAAACCAATTAAGCTAATATTATTGAGGAAAGATGGCTTCACGTTTATTTTAAGAAAATTCACTCAATTATGTGGATTTGATTGAGATGTTTGCATTTGAATCTCAACAACGGCAGTGATCAGACGACATTTTGAAGGAGCAGATCAACAGCGAGCATGTTAAGAGGTAAGCATTAACAGTTTATCATTTTATTGTCTTAAGTAGCCTAAGCTCTTTCAGGAAAGACACATGCTGTTCAAACTTGTTCAGGAGCTCAGTTTTTGCCATATGATGTATATAGGGATACACGGGTATTTTTAACCCATTCCTATTTAAAATTGATTTGCTTCAATATTCATTCTGAATTATATAATGAAATTGAACAAATTATTTGCATCGTAATATTTAACAGCAATGATCAGGCAACAGTTAAGCAGGGTGGACGAACAACAGTGAGCTTGTTAAGTGGTAAGTCTAAGCTAAGCTAAGTTAGCTAGCTATTCAATGGGGTTTATGCACAGCTAGTGCTTTTCCATTTCATAAGGTTCCTTTTACAGCATTGATGATGTAATGTAATGAACTGTGTTTATATGTAATGCTGTACATAAATACTAATATTTGTTTGCTTCTTTTTTCAGATCAAAGAAAACGTTTGCAGTATTTTCCCACTAAAGAGGAGCAGTTTATTGAGGCAGATTTTGATAAAGAGAATGGGTGCCATACATCAGGTATTTTTAATAATGTTATTTGTGTATTATTATTATTATTAGGCAACATTACTAATTTCTACACTTTTTTTTGCATCAGACCTCACATTAAATCAGGGATGAATCGAGAGATGTCGTCCTCTGTTGCTGGTCTATCTGTATAAATAAGATGAAGAGCTCATCCAGGAGTGCAATGTAAGTGTCTCAAACCGTTTCAGATATTTACGATCTTCAGAAAACTGCACTTTATATTTTTGCATGCTTACAAAAAAAATATATAGCTACATTGTTGAATGCACTATTCCTTGTATAAACATGGTTTGTTTTTATACATTTCTGTACACTAGTATACATTTAAACACCCTGTCCATTATAAGTCAAAATACTTGTGTACTTGTGTCAGTCAGCAACATCTACTCAAACATTATGAATAATTACTGTTCACTGAGATACAAAGAAATGGTTTATTTCCTTAATAGATTTCCTTAATGTGTTTTAGTAAACATTTGAAATGTACAACTGCATAATTTAATAATGATAAACGTAATGTTTATTTTACAGTGTGGGAATGCACAGAGAATTGTTGTCTGTCAGAGGGATGACCAACCATGAGGACTTCTGCATTGTCTTGGAGGATAAGCGAGTCATGGCTAGCCTGGAAAATCTAGAATTGCTGAACTAGATTTATACAAATATTCTCCAAATAAAAATCACTTACAAAGAAACGTATATTAAGTTTGACACAAATTCACTGCTAAAACCTTTTGGGGAAAATTTCAGTGCATTGACTGATTGATTGTGTTCCTAATATTTTGAGATATGGCTTTTATACTGGTTTTAGATGTTATGCAATACACTAATTCTGTCAAATTTTGTCTAAAATGTGACTGTTCCTATAAAAAAAACATTTGACAGAACATTTTATTTTCCATGACATGGATAAAGGAATTTTTATCAGAGATTAACATTGCTGTAAATTTTATATAGATTTGTTTAACATATTGCACCATTTTGTTATCAGTGTAACATGTAATAAAATGATATTTGGCCAAAATGTATTGTGTATGTATTTCATTATACATTATATATTTTACACTTTATGAATGAGTAATTTTCATTAATAAATCTGAGTAAATCGTGATTTATTTGCATATATTATAAAAGCACATTTCACATGCTTCATTCAAGTGGTTTTTGTAAAAAAAAAAAAATATGAGTAAATGGTGGTGGAAAATTGTAATTTTCACATGATTCATTCAAGTGGTTTTTGCTAAAAAAAATAAAGTCTTGAAATTTACTTAAAACTAATATGTGCAATTGTGTTACCACTATTTTTTTAGTAAATAGCACATAAGATTTTTTACAGTGTATAACAGTATGCACAGTCTGTGAACAAGGAGCAAAGTTTAATTTTAACAACATTACAGTAGTTGGCCTTAATATTTTCCATCACAAGACCATTTTGTGTATCAAGAAACATCCTGTGTAGTGTAAAGAAAAAAACAAACGCTCTCACTCTAAGTGTAAAGAGGGGATCTTAAATATTTTAACTGTTCCTAAACATAACAGTTAAACTAAACATTGCTGAAAGCATATTGAATCCATCAACAAACTTCAACAGCAGAAGAATATTCCACTTATTAACAAAAAGAAAAAACAAAAAACACCTAATGAGATGGTTTCTTTTTTAGGGTTAGGCCGCGATTCCTAACAAAATCCCTAATGTTTTGGAGTGTGTGAGTAGCCAAAACTGGATACTCAGCATTCTTGCACTGCTGGCATTCAATTTTAGTGGTGAGTTTACCCCCTGCTATGTGGTCGCGGAAGTGCCTCTGTACTGCTGCAATTTCAGTTGAAGACCAGGCTCGTTTCTGCTTCCTTTTAGCATCGTCCAGATTTTTTTCAGCAGAATTTTCGTGATTCCCTACAAAAGAGAAAAACAGGTTCCTGAACTCTGGGGTGAACACTATGACGACCAGAGCTCCTCTCCCTCTTTTCCCAACCAGCCACACTCTTACCAACCCTTGCTTTAGTCAAGTCTTATTGTATAGATCACTAATCCATAAGAGTAAAAAATTATGGGCTGCTTTTTTTATTAATCATGTTTGTTTTAGTAAAAGGAGCAATTTATTTATTAAGTTTTTTTGTTACCATCCTTGTAAAATCGGTTTTAACTGTTGGCCCAATGTTACATTCCTCATATATCACATATCAAATTGTAAATAAAAGAATGAAATTAAAGACCTGACTTGGCCTGTCACTATTTAATTCGTTTAATTTGTCATGTTTAATTAATCATAAAGTCTTCTCAACACAGCGTTTCTGCTGCACGGAACAAAACTGCTGCAACTAAACAAAGTTTTGCAAACTGTGTGCTAGCTTAAAGTTCAGAGCTTATAATAGACATTTTCAATGTCTCTACTCTGGTCCAAAAAGAAAAAAAAAAACACTCAATGAAAATACCAAACAATTTTGTAATGTAGTTGATCACAAGTGCCTTTAACTACAGTTGTTCTCTTTAATAGGTAAATACTTAGCAATTTTTTTTTTTATTCTTATTTTTTATATATGTATTTATTTATTATTCTGTTATTTATTTTCAGTGTAAAATAATTACTGGACTGGAAATGGACTATTAGTTGTTTATCATTATTTTGTGCTGTATTATTTGGTTACTGAGCAGCAATAAATAACACTTTAAAAAATAAGGAGTTTACACCTGATTTTCTTAACTAATAGTGTTTTGTATGAATTAATAAATAATAATCACTGTGATAACCGTGAAAAGTGATTATTCCTCAGACTATAATCGTACAACCAAATCTATAATCGTTGTATCCCTCCCTACCTGTCACAATAATCAATATATATCGACCTATCGCACAATAAATATACATTACCTCAATTTTTTGTAATGCAATACATCACCATTTATATTTACATAAAAAACACAATAACATAAATGTTAAATAGGGATTGTGTTTCTCAGCAATAGTGTTTATGTTATCTTATTTTTCAGAGGAAAAAAAAAGAAAAAATCTGTAGATGGAAAAATCTCCATAACGGTTCTATTTGTAAGAAAATGTGAATTTCTTGTTTATTCAAGTTTTTTAAAGCATCTAATATTTGGACACTTAATTTTCATGATCTAAATAATTTATGAATGAAATCTTTGTTCATCAATTGAAAGTGTGTGGCCTTCTTGCATTATTATGCTGTTATATTATGATTTTACATTCATTGGCATAAAACGGTCTTAAAATGTCAATAATATCACTTATTGCGATTATTTTATGGGGCAATATATCGACCAACAAAATGTTATCATGACAGGCCTATATAGATTAGTAGTTAAAAACATTTTATTTTCATCATACCTTGAGATGAGCCTCCAAAGGAAGTCTCGATATCTGTGAATAGACAAATAAAACCCTATAACAAACAGTAGTATTGCTTGGTCTGCATGAATTAAATTAAATCTTAATGGATATGCTGGCTGAGTGAGGTAGATGATCATACCATCTGAGGTGCCTGGTGGGTTCACAACAGGCTGCCTAGCTTTCTTCATTCCTGCAGTATGAATAGTATGGATCAGAATATAGGTTACTCAAACATTTCATAAATTATTCTACAAGTGGAAACTGTAAATCTGTAAAGCAAAAAAATCCTCCTTTATTATAAAACCAGCTAAAATGATTGATCTAAAGAATTCCCTAGTACAGTGTTCTTTCTTTTTATGATTGTGTGCTTTTACCAGGTTGTTCGTGCTCTTCCCTCCTGCTGTGATATTTGTCCTTCTTGCAATGATCTTAAAAAAAATACACATTCAAAACATGGAAACACTTCATGGCAAGTGTGAATCTCATGAATTATGAGGAACTAACACAAGCTCAAAGTCTTTCATTCATGACTTCATGGATGAAAAACACCTTAAGACATTAAGACGAGTACATCATCATGATTTATGTTTATTATGCACAATCATGATTTTCATTGTTCACAAAAAACAAGGTCTTTACTATACATTGTAGATAAACCTATGCTCATGGTACGTTTCAATTCAATTAATTTTAAATTATTAAATATAGAAATATAGAAAAATAATCAATATTACCTCATGCATGCATACAGGCTAGAACAGTATATCAATTAATGTGAGAACTGAATATGAGATATTAAGTATGTTCATGTCTTCTTCATAGTAGCCTATGAATATGTGCTATATATGGACAGAGCACAACACTGGCCAATCACAGCACAGAGTATGCGAAATTTGTTGACATCCAAATACAGCAGTCTTACATCCAAATACAGACTGTATATGTCACTCATTCTTTACACAGTGCAGAGATTGTGAATACAACGGCTAAACAAAAATTGTTTGCAACAAACAGTTTAAGCACAGGTAATTACCATTCTGATAAGCTGTCCCAACCAAAATCTCTCTGCACTGTGTAAACAAATAAGTGACATAATACTACTATGCTAGAGCATGTAGTAGGTTTAGTCTGCACATGTTTTTTGACTCTCAAAGCCATGAGACCCATTGACTGCCATATATGACTGAAAGACTGCAGCGGTTTGAGTTAAAAATCTTTGTTTGTGTTCTACTCAAGAAACAAATTCATCTACATCACTGACTCCTGGGGGTAAGCAGTTAAACATCACATTTTTATTTCTGGGTGAACTATCGCTTTAATAACACACTGTTTATAAGTATTCCAGTGGACCAAGTTACCACTTGAGGGGTCATACACAATGAGGTCATGAGAAATTAATGCTTAGTTAATGATGACTACTGTATTTGGATGTCAACAGAATTCACATACCTCAGTGTTGGGGGTCTGTCCTTTTACATGCAGGCTGCTATAAAGAAGACATATATACGTGCTCATCATTTATCATCATAACTCATCATAATTAATAAAAAACATTAGTTCTCACATTTAGTCTTACTAGATTGAAAAAATAATAATTCAGTACATGTACCATAAGCATAGCTTTACCTATAATGGATATTAAAAATCTTGTTATCTGTGAAAAAGAAAACATCATGATCATGCATAATAACCTATTAATCATGATGATGTACTCATCTTAGTGAATGTCTTAAGGTGTTTTCATCTATGACGTCATGAATAAGATTGTGAACTCATGCTAGTTCCTGATAATTGAGATTTTAATGAATGAAGCAATTCAACATTCTCTATTAATTTATGCATTAATTCATGGTAATTCATGTACCTGTAAATTTCAATGTCATTTACACAATATTATAATTTAAGCAATCAAAAGCAATCGAAACTGAATCTTAAACATTTATAACACTCATTTTGGTTTCAAAAGTATATATACTTTTGATATATGTGGGTTTTCAATTCAATTCAATTCAATTCCCCTTTATTTGTTTAGCGCTTATACAATGTAGATTGTGTCCAAGCAGCTTCACATAAAAGGTCACAGTAAATAGGAACAGTGTAGTTCAGTTTGTAGTGTTTAAGTTCAGTTCAGTTGAGCTCAGTTCAGTGTGGTTTAATAATCACTACTGAGAGTCCAAATATTGAAGGGCAAATCCAACGATGCGGTTTGAAGTTAAAAAAGTTTTAGTATTGTCATACCTTTAGATGGGCCTCCTAAGGCAGGGTCTGTATCTGTGAATAGAAAAATAAAATACTATAACAAACAGCAGCAGTGTTTAGTCTATATGAATTATGCACACAAACCTTGGTGCAGTTGGACAAAACTTACACCGAACTTCTACCCATCCCCCACAACATGACAAAAGCAGTAAGTATGGGGACATATGACACACAAACCATGGTGCAGTCAGACAACACACACTGAACTTCTACCCATCCCCCACAACATGACAAAAGCAGTAAGTATGAGGACATATGACAAAAGCAGTAAGTATGGGGACATACGACACACAAACCATGGTGCCGTTGGACAAAACACACACTGAACTTCTACCCATCCCCCACTACATGACTAAAGTAGTAAGTATGGGGACATACGACATATGATACACATGCTAGCTCAGAATGAACCATCCTCCATACTATTGTAAATTAAACAATTCCTATGACTGATGATACATGGGGCAACTTAGATTATTGTTGGCATCAGAGGGCAACCAGATGAGACACAGGGCCCATGACTGATTTAAAGTATGCAGATAAAAAAATTGTTACCCATTCTCAGTGGGGAAAGTGCCCAATCAACACTGCTTGAAAAAAGTTGCCTGGCAAAATTGCTCAAAATGTTGTCCTGTGTATCATCAGCCTATCGCTGTCTTTCAATTCTTTAAGTTTGATTGTAATTAAAAATCACTGTTGTTGCCAACTAAAGAACATTTAATAAATAAATACTTATTAAATGCTCATTTACCTGTTGAGTGTTGTCATGACATGTCAGCTGAGAATCAGACGTTGTTGAGATCTGAAAAGGTTTGAGTACTGAACATTAATTTTGGATAACACGGCAACACATGGTGATGCTTTGAGTATCCAAAACAACTAATGTGAAAATTACATAATACAAGTGAATTCTTAGATCAAACAATTGTTAGATCAAATAATAGCTATCAAACATTACAGATGATTAGGACTGTGTGCTGCAATGAATTCTCACCTATATCCTGATGTGAGAATTCATTGCAGCACACAGTCCTAATCATCTGTAATGTTAAGGTAATGATTCTACATCATCTTATCAAAGTTAATGGAGATTTAACTACCTGTTGAGCATTAGAAACACACACTTACCTCCTTTGACCCATCTCCTGCTGCACAGCTGAACTAAGCATGCTCCTGTTGTTCAGTCTCACAACAAACCTGTAAAATATGAAAGATTTGTGTAATCAGGTTAACAAAAGGTCAACTATACAATGCTATAAAACATTTATGGAAATTTTAAAGAAATCATACAGTTAAAGGATTTTGCATAATCTTACCAAAGTTAATGGAGGTTTAACTACACTGTAAAAAAATGGCAGTGTTTTCAACGGTAAAAAACTGTAAATATACTACAGTAAAAATCCGTAACCTGGTTAACGGTATGTTTCCTTAATATATACGGCGAATAACCGAAAATTGACTTTCCCAGTTCCCTGTATGGCACATCACTTTTTATGCTTTTTGTTGACATTATTATGGATCTTTGCAGTTGTTTCTCCATCAGTTATGTACATTAGAGATTTATGTTACATCTAATACTGATAAACAATGTTTTTTTCATGACTTAAATTTTATTTGTGTTACCATACTGGTGTTTAGTAGCTGTTTGAATGACACTGAGCACCTTCTATATACGGACACTTTTCTGCTTGTGGGAAAAGTTGTTAGTGATGAGCTTTGGTTCATTAAGTAACTTACTCATCACCACCTGCATGTGGCTGTGTTAACATGTCTAACTGTGTAACAAAATATGTGTAGATGTTGGTAATTCAAAATACAGACATATTACCTCTATAAATTAATGAAATATGGTAGTTTACCATAAAAATGAGGAATTACTTTTACGGTGTGTACCGTATTTTTAACGGTAAAGTACTGGCAACCACAGCTGCGTTTTTTTTTACCGTAAATTTTACAGTGTACCTGTTGAGCATTAGAAACACACACTTACCTCCTTTGACCCATCTCCTGCTGCACAGCTGACCAAAGCATGCTCCTGTTGTTCAGTCTCAGAACAAACCTGTAAAATATGAAAGATTTGTGTAATCAGATTAACAAAAGGTCAACTATACAATGTTATAAAATATTTAAGGAAATTTTAAAGAAATCAATTAGTTCGACCTCAGAACAAACCTGTGTGGATTCTAAATCAAGTACTAACACTTCCCAACATGGTTGAAAAACTGTTTTTACTGTAAACTCTGTAAATGTCTTTAAATTAAAGTAAAAGGATTATTTCAATCTGTTAATACCTTTCTTCTCCAAGGCCAGTCAGAATCTCAATAATTATACAATATCTCTTCCCCAGGACTTACCCCAGTCAGGGTAAAAGTTAAAACAATACTTAAAACATAGACAATTGTGTTACTCACCTTTAAATGAATTTATATATTTTATTTCAAATCCATCCTTATCTTTGAGCATGGATGAAAAATATGCAGCTTCATCTTTTGGTTTTAGTTTAGCCCTCCAGGACCATGTTGCTGCCATTTCCTGCAAAAGCCAGATGATGTATTTTGTCACTTTATGTAATTATAATAATTCTGTTTTTTTATCACTGACCTAATCAATTATGAGTTTATACTTTTATTTTCTGTAGAGGGCTTAAATATAATCAACAGGGATAATTCTGTACTACTTGCAGGTCAGTAAATAGCACCAGTGAAACAGGAAAAACATCTTAGACCTTACAAATGTGTTTAGTATTTTTAACAATCTGAAACATGCTGCTTTTCTACTTCTCAACTACATTGTGACTGTCACTAAAGGCAAACATTATGATAATAGCTATCAGACTTTTATATACAGTTTATAAAACCTCTACAGAGACCTACAGTAAGGCTAAAACTAACAGCCGGTCTGACAACACTGATTAATATTAATGCACAATTACAGGAATAACCTTCACAAAGAACTGTAAGCAATTAAAAAGGACCTGATTTGGGATCTGACACACAACATAGTTCACAATTAAACAGCTGTGTGCCCTAAAAAACATCAAGTTCACCATTCCCATATGAAAACTACTGTAATGGACTACTGTACTATAGTAAACTAGAGTAATAATCCTAGATACAATAATGTTTTTTAAACTTACCATAGTAAAAATTAAAGAATACTATGGTTTATCAACTCACAAATATTACAGGATACTGAAGTGCATTAACAAAGTGTAGTAATCACTATAACATACTGCAGTAAACTCCAATTTACTACGTCAAATACTACAATATTTTTCCATGTGGCCTTTCGTACATTAACCCAATTATCACTGAACTGCCCAGATAGCAAAATAAATTTGACCTCAATCTGGCATCACGAGTTATTTAGCCATTAGCCATTAACTTTTAAACCCAAAATATACATAATACAAGCGATTTAGTTATTGATTATATGTATTTGTCAGATTAGTAAGTTAATTGTTAATTACTTATACATCCTTATATTCCTTATAGGTCGTGATAAACGCTAGATAAAAGCTTACAAACGTGACCAAAACTAGCCTGTTTAACTGCTTTATAACGTTAACTAATATAATATAAGGTTTTATTGTTTATTGAGTTTTATCATCAATCTTACCTTAAGTGTCTTCAGAGTGGCGCGCTCATTGTCTCAGCCGGAAGTGACTCGGTCGGAGGTGGAGGAGGTGGAAGAAAATGATTCCAATGATATTGCTTCTCTGTGTTTTAATTTTTATTGTTGTGGTGTGGACTTTGTTATTCCTTTATATTTAGAACGATTTTACAAACATATCTTTATCGTTATCGTCCTTTGTGTGAATAGCGTAAAACACAGCGCTTAGACAAAACCCGAATTTATGAGGACTTCTCACCCGTCAGCCAATCAAAACCCGCGATTCCATACACACATGTGAATATTCATAAGGAGGTCCAGTACCAAGACCCACCTACAGGGGCGCAGTTCCGATACACACTGTTAACACAAAGTCTGATGATTGTGAACTATATGGACTTTTGGAGAAAATTTGAATTTGAGCTCCTTACACATGTAGAAGCACTTCTACATTGCTTGAATTATGAGGACACTGGCACTGTCCTCATAATAAAAAATGTCCTCGTAGTGTGGCGTGTATTCATATGAAATGTCCTCTCAAATCACAAAAACCCACACACACACACACACACACACACACACACACACACACACACACACACAGACATTCATTCATTCATTCATTTACTTTTCAGCTTAGTCCCTTTATTATTCTGGGGTCGCCACAGCGGAATGAACCACCAACTTATCCAGCATATGTTTTACGCAGCGGATGCCCTTCCAGCTGCAACCCATCTCTGGGAAACATCCACACACACTCATTCACACTCATACACTATGGACAATTTAGCCTACTTCCCCTATAGCGCATGTGTTTGGACTGTGGGGGAAACCGGAGCACCTGGAGGAAACCCACACCAACACTGAGAGAACATGCAAACTCCACACAGAAACACCAACAGACCCAGCCGGGACTTGAACCAGCAACCTTCTTGCTGTGAGGTGAAAGCACTACCTACTACGCCACTGCGTTGCCCACACACACAGACACATGCAGGTAAAAAACAGACATACACACACATGGACACACCCAGTTAACACACATAAACATGCAATCACGCATGTGCACACACACACACATGCAGGTAACATACACAAACAGCTAACGAACAGACACACACACACACACACACACACACGAGCGCGTGCACACACAGGTAACGAACACACACATGGAAGTAACAAACAGACACAAATGTGCACACATACACACACATGCAGGAAACACACACATGCACACATACGCACCCACACACACACGGAGGTAACATACAAACACACACATGCAGGTAGAACCAGACATACACACACACACACACACATATATACATGCAGGTAACAAACAGATGCAAACACACACACAAATACGCGCACACACACACATACACATGCAGGTAACAAAGCAGGCACACACACACTTACCCACATACATACACTATCACAGACATACTCACACTCTCTCTCACAAACATACAGACGTACACACACACACACACACACACGCACACACACACACACACACACACACACCAGAACACTACTGAAATGCTCTCAGCAGCCTCAGATTCCCTCATCTTCATCTCAGCATCACTCTCAGTCAAACAGTACAGTAATGTTCCAGTAGTTGATGTTAGTTTATGCATTATTACAGTTTTTTCAATTGTTTTGCCACAAATTTTAGAACCCTAATGTCAATTTCCAAAACTCTAGACACAAAACTCTAAAGCAGGGGTCACCAATCTCGGTCCTGGAGGGCCGGTGTCCCTGCAGAGTTTAGCTCCAACTTGCCTTAACACACCTGCCTGGGTGTTTCAAGTATACCTAGTAAGACCTTGATTAGCTCATTCAGGTGTGTTTGATTAGAGTTGGAGCTAAATTCTGTAGGGCACCGGCCCTCCAGGAACAAGTTTGGTGACCCCTGCTCTAAACAGTCAGTACTTTTAACACAGACTCTCCAGTGTTCAAAACTCTGCACGCTGCGTTCATTATCTTAGAGAAGTCTTGCGTTTGCAGGATCATTGGTTCACATCATCCTTTATCATACAACAGGAACACAACTTTAGATCACCAGCACACAAGATGCACATCGATTCAGTAAACAATCAATAAATAATGCTGTTTAAAATATATGATACAGGTCTCATTATGGTTTATATATACGTGTAGAGCAGGGGTCACCAATCTCGGTCCTGGAGGGCCGGTGTCCCTGCAGGGTTTAGCTCCAGCTTGCCTCAGCACACCTGCCTGGATGTTTCAAGTTTACCTAGGAAGACTTTTATTAGCTTGTTCAGGTGTGTTTGATTAGGGTTGGAGCTAAAATCTGCAGGACACCGGCCCTCCAGGAATAAGTTTGGTGACCCCTGGTGTAGCGGGAACAGTACAGACAGAACTAGTTTAGTTCATTGCATCATAATGTAGGTTTACTGTAATGTTTTTCTCACTTCACATCCCCATATAGAAAGCTGATATATGGCATGATATCTGGCAACATATGCAAATTACAATTGGATTCCACATACTGTATATAAAAGTATATATGTGTGTGTGTGTGTGTGTGTGTTCATATACAGCCAAATGCACACCTATACAAATTATAGGTATTATATTTCATTCATTCATTCATTTTCTTTTCGGCTTAGTCCCTTTATTAATCCGGGGTCGCCACAGCGGAATGAACCGCCAACTTATCCAGCACGTTTTACGCAGCGGATGCCCTTCCAGCTGCAACCCATCACTGGGAAACATCCACACACACTCATTCACACTCATATACTACGGACAATTTAGCCCTCCCAATTCCCCTATACACGCATGTGTTTGGACTGTGGGGGAAACCGGAGCACCCGGAGGAAACTCCACACAAATGCAGGGAGAACATGCAAACATAAGCGCCAACTGACCCAGCTGAGGCTCAAACCAGCAACCTTCTTGCTGTGAGGCGACAGCACTACCTACTGCACCATTGTGTCGCCCGGTAATATATTTGTAGAGGTAAAATATATAACATAATAGATCATATATTTATGTAAGTACATATTTTTAATTCTAATAGTTGAAAAAAATGCCAATAGTTTGACATGTGTGTGACATATTTTATATGTAAAATTCATATGAACTATTATGTCACATATGTAATTTGCATATATTCTATATATCAGATTTCTATTTTGGGATCTGCGTTTGCATCAGTATGGTGTTGTGGATTTGGTCACAGGTTCTCCTCTTCATCACAGTGGTGTTTTCATTACTCAAAAATCTTGGAAAGATCCTTCTCTTGATATGAATCCAGGCCTGACATTGGTCTGCTGTGATTGGCCTTTCTTATATGCAGTACAGTAATGTCAGATATGAAAACCTTGTCTGTAAAAGTGCTATATGGACTCTGAAATGGGATCAATTTGATGTTTAATTGTATTATATTGAATAGGTGATCTTAGATCAACAATCACAGCATCTTTGCCTTGTGTGTGTTGTATCACAGAGACTATAAATATGGAATAAGGATGAATAAAGATGATATCTACAGATAAAGTAGTCTAGGTTATCTTCTGTGGTAAGCGTTTGGCCAGCGGAGAAATTAAAATGGTCGTGCCCAACTGAGCCTGGTTTCTCTCCAGGTTTTTTAATTCTTCACTTCCGCCTTTAGTGAAGTTTTTTCCCTCTCCGCTGTCGCCACTGGCTTGCATGGTTCAGGATCTGTAGAGCTGCGCATCGTTGGATTTGCCCTTCAGTATTTGGACTCTCAGTAGTGATTATTAAACCACACTGAACTGAGCTAAACTGAACTGAACTTAAACACTACAAACTGAACTACACTGTTCCTATTTACTATAATCTTCCATGTGAAGCTGCTTTGACACAATCTACATTGTATAAGTGCTATACAAATAAAGGGGAAGTGAATTGAATTGGTAACTGATGTCATTTGATCTATCCTGAAACGTTCATCATCTAAACATGTAATATTGTACATCAGTTTCTACACATCAGGAGTAAAGCAACAGTTATTTATCATTTTGAGTGCTTGTATCATCTGATAACAACATCATGTTAAGTAAATTAATCCGCATTTATTTTAAATGTAATGTTTGAGTTGCATTTTAAAATGGGATCAATTTGATGTTTAATTGTATTCTATTGAAAAGGTGATCTTAGGTCAATAAACACAGTATGTTTGACTTGTGTGTGTTGTATTCGAGCATTTGAAAATAAGAGTTTAGAGTTCTGCAGAAACGTACAAGTTTGGCGATGGTTGTGAATTTTGTGTCTAGAGTTTTGAAAACTGACGCCAGAGTTCTGACATTTTCAATTCAATTCAATTCAATTCAATTCAATTCAATTCAATTCAATTCAATTCAATTCCCCTTTATTTGTATAGCGCTTTTACAATGTAGATTGTGTCAAAGCAGCTTCACATAGAGGATTATAGTAAATTGAAACAGTGTAATTCAGTTTGTAGTGTTTAAGTTCAGTTCAGTTTAGCTCAGTTCAGTGTGGTTTAATAATCACTACTGAGAGTCCAAACACTGAAGAGCAAATCCAACGATGCGCAGCTCTACAGATCCCGAACCATGCAAGCCAGTGACGACAGCGGAGAGGAAAACTTCACTAATTGGCGAAAGTGAAGAAAAAAAACCTTGAGAGAAACCAGGCTCAGTTGGGCACGACCATTTTAATTTCTCCACTGGCCAAACGTCTTGTGCAGAGCTGCAGTCTCAGCGGTGGAGGCTGGAAGCTGGCCTCAGTGAAGACTCGTCTGTCCCTGGAGCGTCACAGGAATCAGTCTCATGTTCTCCAGTCCTCCATGACCACCACAGTAGCTGCTCAGGATACGGCCTGGTCCAGGATTATGGAAACCTTGGGATCATCTCGTCGCTGGTCTTGGATCGAATCAGTGACTCTGCATAGTCTGAGGGCCTCGGGAAGAGTGTCCCCAGGTGGAAATGGAGATGGGACATTTGTGGCAAAACGATTGTAAAAAGCTGGAAGAGCACACAGAGTGTAAACTGCAGTGCAGACAGCCTCCATCAGCATCAACACATGCTCATCCTCTCAGCATTACAAACACACTCTGCTTCATGACCTCCTGCTTTGAATGCACCTGCACACTGAACCGACAGGAAGTGATGTCATCCTGCATGTGCACAATAAAACCGTCGCTTCAGTGCATCAGGGGAGTCGGTGCACCCGAAAGGATTTTTACATCAATTTACTCAAATCAAGATACTCTGAAGAATGCTGGAGTAAAACAGCCACTGACTTCAGTAGTAGGAACGATTAGTCCAGCATTCTTCACTATATCTTCCTTTACGTTCAACAGAGGAAAGAAACAGGTTTGGAACAAATGGAGGATGAGGGAATTATGATAGAATTTTCATGTTTGGGTGAACTGCCCCTTTAAATAACTTAACAATCTGACATGAAGATGTGAGTGTAGTCTGAGAGCTTTAAGGGTGCCTGTATCTTTAAATGTCCTCATGCACCAGTTTGTTGAACTTTGCATTTGCATGTTTGCTGGGTGCTAGAAACACACACACACACACACACACACACACACACACGCACACACACACACACACCCACCCACGTGGGCAGATGTGAAAAAAAGTTCAAGGCTTCATTTTTACTGCCAGCTGTTTCCCTGCTGCACCGATGTAACATTCACAATGGTAAAGAGCCATACATGTGTACAGCTGAAGTCAGAATTATTAGCCCCCCTGAATTTATAGCCCCCCTGTTTATTTTTTCTGTTTATCGGAAAGCAGTTTTTGTCTACACATTTCTAATCATAATAGTTTTAATAACTCATTTTCTAAAAACTGATTTATTTTCTCTTTGTCATGATGACAGTAAATAATATTTTATTAGATACTTTTTAAGACACTTCTATACAGCTTAAAGGCTTAACTAGGTTAATTAGGTTAACTAGGCAGGTTAGGGTAATTAGGCAAGTTATTGTATAACGATGGTTTGTTCTGTAGACAAATATAGCTCAAAGGGGCTAATAATATTGACCTTAAAATGGTGTTTAAACAATTAAAACTGCTTTTATTCTAGCTGAAATAAAACAAATAAGACTTTCTCCAGAAGAAAAAATATTATCAGACATACTGTCAACATTTCCTGATTCTGTTAAACATCAATTTGGGAAATATTTACAAAAGAAAAACAAAATTCAAAGGGGGCTAATAATTCTGACTTCAACTGTATATATATATATATATATATATATATATATTATATATATATATATATATATATATATATATATGTATATATATATATATATATATATATGTGTGGGGGGCGCCACACCAAAATAAATCTAGCAACGGCCACATTACAGCTTCTCATTCAAAACATTCATTTATTTTAATAGCGGTTTATAATCACACCTAAACGTATTAAAAGGTAAATGAATTATATGCGCAACATGGTGTGTGATGCGTGAGGCCAGCAAACACGGCGTAGCTTTCAGTCATGATGGACACAGTTTCCATAATTATACTTTATTTATAGTTAAAGGTCTGTGGCTCTGAATATAATGACTTTATCTTGCTGGAGTTTATAGCCGTTTCACTTTACTTCAGGACGCATTAATGCTGCTCTGTAGGTCTATTGGAGACATTCACAAATATTTCTAGCAAATCTAATAAAATTTAGAGACAAACTCGTTACATAAACGCACTAAATCACTTCAGCAGCATTTATTTAAGAGCGCACAAGAAGATCTGCACTTGAGCAGCGTATATTTGAGGGCGCGCAAGAAGTTTTGGGCACGAACAGAGGAAATCGGCGCTCGAGGAGAGAGATTCACATGCTCGTATGACATGAATGCGATCTCGACTAGTAATACTGCGCTCACGACATTTGTCAATGAAATAACGCCACAGGTAGTTGGTAGATCTGTGTAAAAGGCCCAACAGAGTCTGCCACCACAGCTGGAAAAAATCCTAGAGGAAACATGGTGTATATATATATATTGGCAAAGAGCCAAATAAAGAGTTTTGCATGGAAAATGACTGTGCATTTGGATCTAAATCAATCTAATTTGATGCAAGTTTGTCAGTTATACAAGATGCCAACAAGTCAGATCAAAAATCATGACTTATAGTGTATGAACAATTTAATAATTAATTTTTGCCATTGCTTTTTCACTTGGTTCTGCCAAAGTAGAGTCATTGCCATATTTATTAGGGGGAGGAGGCAGGGAGGGGTTTCACGTTAACTCGGATGTACAAAGAGAATATGCGTGGGATTCAGCGTACGCAGTGTTTCATACATCTGAATTTTTGACTGCGTACGCACATCTACAGCTTTGTGCATACGCAATGTTTTAGTATGGGTTCAACGCAAGTCTTTGTACATGAGGCCGCAGATCTGCTGGAAAATGCATCCCATCATGCACAGTTTTAACATCACATGATCTGGTAAAGCTTAATCAGATCACGCATACTGATGCGCAGAGTTATTCACTAAATCTGTTACCATTGTAGCTTATACACATCTTTCCTTATCAGATAGAAAAGTTCATCCCACTCTGTTGTGTGTGTGCATAAGTTTATATGTGCATTTTTAAAATGAATGCATATCTTAGCATTTCCATTAAGCGATATTCCAGAATGTGCATAAAAATAGTGGAAACACACAGAGAGAGAGAGAGAGAGAGACTCCTGTTGTCTGTCTGTGGATGTCTCTCATCCAGCCATATGGCAGCACACACACACACACAGCATTATATAATCCAGATCCTCTGTTCTCACCCCAAAAAACATCCTCCATATGCACATCTCCACCATAATCCATCAGGCGGAGCTTTTAAGTGCACTCGACGAGCGTCTGGCCTAAAGTGCATCAAATGACATGAGCAGAGCTTTTTCTATTCGGCCTGTTTTATTTCTTCTAATGGTTTGTCTTCCTCCAGTGTGTGTGTGTGTGTGTGTGTGTGTGCATTGTTTCATGATGTGTGTTTTTTGTGTTTTAAGCCACTTCCTCTCGACGGTTGTGGCTTCGAGCTGTTTTCTCTCTTAGTGAACACTTTCAGTCCCAGCATGCACTCTGAGCTTCACCTCTGTTCAACTTGGATAGTCTGCACACCTCCTAATTAGACTAATTAAACACACACCGGTCAGAGATCATCATTCACCAAACAAAATCCTGTTAAAATATCCCCAAATTAGCAGTTTCCCGTATTTTGTGATTCATGTTTGGGTTTTTTTAAAGTTTATTTCTGTTTTTGCATTGCATTATGGGACTTTGATCTTCCTTTCTGCAACCTTTAACCATGAAAAGTTTAAAACAGTGACTTTTAGGAACATTTTGAATAGTTTAAACGGCAATTATGATGAAAATCATCTTTGGTAAGCTGTTTGGACAGAACTGTGTAGTAGTATAGAGCAGGGGTCACCAATCTCAGTCCTGGAGGGCCTGTGTCCCTGCAGGGTTTAGCTCCAACTTGCCTCAACACACCTGCCTGTGTGCTTCAAGTATACCCAATAAGACCTTGATTAGCTTGTTCAGGTGTGTTTGATTAGGGTTGGAGCTAAAATCTGCAGGACACCGGCCCTCCAGGAACAAGTTTGGTGACCCCTGGTGTAGAGTGATATAAACACAATAAGCCTCTTTTTTATTTCCTGATGTTAAAATAGGATCCAAATCCCAGTGATTCTAAGGCCGCAATAATCACCACGGCTGCGTGGTGCCAATACGCTAATATGTGCGTGTGTGTGTACTGCAAACAGCATTTGTGTGCGATTCAATGTTTCAGAAAGGCTTGAATTAACTCCACCTTGGATACTTGGAACTAATGAGCTGTATTTCAGCCTCATCCGTATCTGTCACTGTGCTGTTTATCTGACGTTATGCATGATGAGCAGTGTTGCCAACTATTTTCAATGAAAAGGCGCAAAGCTCTGCCCGAAAGGTGCTAGATTACATCATACATCAATTTGCATATTACTGACGTCATCACGTCTAACCATTTCTGTTGGTTTAATATATGGTTAATAAAGGGGTGTTTATATTTGCACTACGCTTTATATATGCATGTCAATTTAACCTAATGTATTGCTGTTTGAATGCAGTATATTAGTATAGATGTGTAGTGAATTTGCAGTAATCTCTCAGACATAATAAACTCACACAAGTTACAAAACGGTCAGTAAAATATCTGTGATTGTGAACAAGAAAAGAATAAACAGTCAAGTTGAATTATTACATTTAAAGTAGAAGCAGATCGGTTTGACTACAAGGAAAATAGCTCACGCTGCTAAATCATTTGCCGTCGGTATGCAGAAGGCTGATCTGCTCTTAGGCTGCAGGTGGGAGAGACTGCTGTTTGAGGACTAAGGGCTCTGAGTGGGGAAGGGGCCGACCGGCGACAGCATCACCCGCAGCTCGTTGAGAAGAGTAGGAACGGTACAGTACGGACACATGAGAGTCAGATGAGAGACAAAAAAATCTTTGCTAGCACCAAAAAAGGCGCTAGATTTGTCGCTAGGGCCTTTTTTGAAAATTTGTCTCTAAGGGGGTCTGAAAAGTTGCTAAGTTGGCAACACTGATGATGAGAAGCAGACACGCACTTGGGAATGGTGGGTAGGGAAAAGCAGCTCAATTGCATTTAAAGCCACAGGCTACAAAAACAGCCACACAGTACTCAGACACCAAAATGGGCAGATTCTGGAGGCTATAATAAATTATCTGATAGGTTTTTTGAGCTGAAACTTTACAGACACATTCTGGAGACACAAAAGACTTATCTTACACCTTAAAACCGTAAAAGGGGTAAAATAGGAGTCCTTTAAAGTCTAGGATGATGTTGTATGTTACACTACAAAAACCTTGTAATAAATTGCCCGTACATTTTCTGCTGTTTTACAGACTTATTTCTCTAGATATAATATTTCTTATACATTATATTATTTAAAATAAACTTTTAAAGTAAAAAAAACTACTAAAATGTCAATAAAAGTCACTGTGTTAATCTGTAGAGTTGAATTTTCAACATCTAAAGTGGATAGAGCAGAGATCAACATCCCATAATGCAATTCACAACCGTAAATAAACACAAAACAAATCACTAAATACGACAACTGTTGATTAACCAATATTTTTTACAGTGTTATTAATGACATTTTTATGAAATTATTGGTTAAGATGCAGCTCAGAGCGCAATGCAAGAATCTGCAGTGCTCTCAGTGAATTTGTTTGTAATTTTCCCCCCAGCTCTCATCATCAGCCTACATTTCCCAGAGTTCCCTGTCGGAGGTGGGGCGGCGTCAGTGGTCAGAGCCTCCATCGCCGCTGCCCGGTCAGAAGCCCCTGCAGACGCTTCAGCAGTGGGAGCAGTACTGCGATCCTGCAACCGGACGCTGCTACTACATCAACACCGACACCAAAGAGCGCTCCTGGAAACCCCCGCGGCGAGCCCGACAGACCAACCACAGCCAACAGGTGAGATAATCACTGACAGACAATCACTAACTGCTGATCACTGACATATAACTAATTACAGAGTGCCAATCACTGTCAATCACTGACAGCCAATTACAGACTACTAATCACAACCAATCAACCAATCACAGACTGCCAGTCACAGATAGCCAATCACATAAAGACAATCAATCAATCAATCAGACAACCAATCACATACTCCCAGTAACAGGCAGCCATACAACCAATCACAGACAATTAATCTGCCAATCACATAGAGACAATCAACCAATCACAGACTGCCAGACATCCAATCACAGACACCCAATTAACCAATCACAGACAACCAATCAAACAATCACAAACTGCCAGTCACAGACAGCCAATCACCCAATCACAGTCATAGACGGCCAGTCACAGTGAGACAATTAACTAATCGTAGACAGCCAATCAACCAATGACAGACAGACAATCATCCAATCACAGGCAG
>NC_079440.1:61715996-61720996 GCF_903798145.1 Danio aesculapii
TTTCAGTTACTTCCGTATTTGCTTTACGAGGGAGAGCGGGAGGTTACCGCTTGGATGTAGTACAGTGCTCATTCAGTAAAGGCAGCTAAACAGGTTTGTTTTAAGTGTTGATTTTGATTCCAGCAGCAGGGGGCGCAGAAGCTGAAGGTGGAATCACCCTGCTTTTTACTGAACTATGAGAATTTCTAATTTACTTGATCCTAATCTTTTATAATAAGCATAATAATAATGGTGATGATAATAATAATAACATTGCACTGTGGAGTATGCATGTTCTCGCCGTGCTGGCGTCCGAGTGCTCTGGTTTCCCCCACAGTCCAAACACATGTGCTATATGGAAATTGATGAACTAAATTGGCCGTAGTGTATGAGTGTGTATCTGTGTTTCCCAGTACTGGATTGCAGCTGGAAGGGCATCAGCTGTGTAAAACAGACAGTAAATCTGACAATAAATGTTTCCTTCTGGCTGTCGTTATCAAATCAAGTCAAATTAAGCTTTATTGTGATTCCTCTACATGTGTGGACATACAGTGGAGTGAAATATATTCTTCCATGGCGGGGCGCCACACCAAAATTCACCCCGCCACTGCTACATTTAAAACATTCAATCGTTGTAGTTTTTTAATAGCAGGTGATAATCAGACTAAACATATTAAAAGGTAAGTGAATTATAAGCATTAACTTTCTGTAACTGTAGTAGTGCTGTGCGTTATTTGTTTAACCCTTTAAGGCAGTGGTTCTCAAACTGGGGGTCGCAGAATAATTTTAAGGGGTCACAAAAGTGATTTAAAAATTGTGTAATTTTCAGTGATTATAATAAATATTTTTCAGGATTACAAGTGAAAGCTAATATTTTCAGATTTTTTAAAAGATATCACTGATGAATTCATAAAGTATTTAGGACACATTCAGGCTGAATGCATCTTTGTACTTGAAATGCAGCACTCAGGAACAGTTTAAAACTTGTCATGTTAACTTGCCGCAGTAAACAAAGCCTGCAACACTTGCCCCGCCTTCGTGCTCTTCTTATTGGCCCACTGCTCTAAGAACTGAACACGAATAGATTGGTTAAAATCAGCTGTCAATCACTCAGTCAACGCCTCTTGTCTTCAGATGACAGGAGCTACAACTGCGAAAATGCAAAGCGCTGAAGATGAGAATGAAAACAACACTGACAGATTTTGTCTTAAACACCTAAAGCTACAAATAATGGCACATCTGATTACTGATCATGTGCTGAATGTTAATCCACCATCTACACTTTTCCAAGAGTGGATAAAAGACTTTCAGTGGCTTCAAGTCCGCTATGAAAATAACTAAAGCATTCACTGTAAAGTCTGTGGGATGGAGTTTTCAGGTAACTGTTTGCCACATCTACACATTTTAAGCACGAGAGGTTCTGTTTAATCCTTCATTTAATCACCAGACACTGTCAGCCATACAAGTGGCAGCTATATGTAAAATATAACACCACGTACACCATCGCAAAAGGGCTTGCACTGACTAAGATTAAACTAGTATTGCAGCTCATGAAAAGAGTGGTATTGCTATTGAAATGACGTATGCAAATAATAAGGTATGTCAAAAGCATCTGTGCAATCTCAGACACCAGGCGTGGGAACACAGCACAGTTATTGTTAACAGATTCATTAATGAATTCATGTCAAGCAGTGCGTGCCGGGCCGGTGAGCGGTCCGTCCGTGTATCTTTTGGTCACTAAATTATGTTATAATAATGTATTTTCTTGTGATAACAGGATTTCACAGAGACATATTTTCCTCACGCATGCATATATATATATTTTTGCTTGTTAGTTTTGATTAGTGTTGATTTCAAATGCAATAAATCTGTTTATAAAACTTGTAGTAACAGTGCGATAATTGGTGGGAGCCACTAAATTTTGGCTGGTGCGCCTACATGTTTAAAGTTAGGAGCACCAGTTCTACCAAGCAAAAATGTTCATTTCGAGCCCTGTAATGTATAGTAAATATAGTTAAAATATTGTGAACAGCTTAAAAAAAGCTATTTTTATTGTTTGTATATGCTTTGGTAGTGGGGAGTCGCGAGTTCTTGACGATCTTACGTTGGGAGTCGCTGGTTTAAAAGTTTGAGAACCACTGCTTTAGGTGACGTGCTGACTGACTGACTGACTGACAGGTGTGTGATGAGTGAGGCCAGCAAACACAGCGTAGCTTTCAGTTATGATGAACACAGTTTCCATAATTACATTAATGCCGCTCTGTAGGTCTATTGGAGACATTCAGAAATATTCCTAGCAAATCTAATAAATGTTGGAGACAAACTTGCTACGTAAACACACTAAATCACTTCAGCAGCGTTTATTTCAGAGCACACAAGAAGATCTGCACTTGAGCAGCGTATATTTGAGGTTAGGCGCGCAAGAAGTTTCGTGCACGAACATCAGAAATCGGCGCTCGAGGAGAGAGACTCGCATGCTTATATTACATGAATGCGATCTCGACTTCTAATACTGCGCTCACGACATTTGTCAATGAAATAACGCCACAGGTGGATGGTAGATCTGTGTAAAAGGCCTAACAGAGTCTACCACCACAGCTGGAATAAATCCTAGAGGAAACATTGAAATATCATGTCATAAATATGAATGTGTGAGTTTTCTACAGGTGGTTTGTCAAACCCACTCACCTGTGTGAGGCTAACTCACGAATGCACAATGCTTTTCTAGAAATTAAGTTTTTTAATAGAGATATAGAGGGATTGTAAGACGGTGTCTGGTGCAAATGAGCAAAATTGGCACCAGGAAGTGTCTGATACAGTGTCAGAGAGATGAATTTGTCAGTTTTCTACAGGTGGTTTGTCAAACCCACTCACTAGTTCATTCCTTCATATATTTTACTTCGGCTTTGTCCCTTATTTATCAGGGGTCACCACAGCGGAAAGAACCGCCAACTATTCCAGTATATGTTTTACACAGCGGATGCCCTTCCACCCACAACCCAGAACTGGGAAACACCCATACACACTCATTTACACACACACTCATACACTACGGCCAATTTAGTTCCTCAATTCCCCTATAGCGGATGTGTTTGGACTGTGGGGGAAACCGGAGCACCCAGAGGAAACCAACACACGGAGAACATGCAAACTCCACACAGAAACGCCAACTGACCCAGCCGAGACTCGAACCAGCAACCCTCTTGCTGTGAGGCGACAGTGCTAACCACTGAGCCACCATGCTGCCATTCATCTTTATTTCTGTAGCGATTTTACAATGTAGATTGTGTCAATGCAGCAGTATGAGGCACACTCAGAAGTGATGTTTTATAAACAAATTTCGGGAGGAGCATGATCAGTCTTTGACTTGACTAATTCATCACACACAATCATTCTATTATCCAATCAGCTCAAGAGCAAACCCCTATAAATAGTCGAACACGTCATACCTCCGTTTTCTCTTAACTTCAGCGTCCCTCCACCACCCCAACTCCACACTATTAAACCAGATACCTATTTAAATCTGAGGGGGGAGCGTTCTGGAGCTGGGCTAGACACTGCGCTCGGACCCCATCTCTCTTTTGGCCAGTTTCCACTGAGTGGTACGGTACGGTATGGTACCGTTCGGGTTGGTACGCTTTTATGGCCGTTTCCATTGTCAAAAAGCGTAACGAATCGAACCGAACCGTACCACTTTTTCAGCACCCTTTCAAAAGGGTACCAAACACAAGAAAGGGTACCAAAAAGCGGAGTCACACGCGCAGCTGAACGCTATTGGTTTACAGAGATACGTCATTCGCTTACGCAACAAGCCAGAATGAAAACAAAAACCCCGCCATGTTTGAAATACACAGCGAGAGATTACAGCGGAATTATAAATACATATAATAACGAGCCATGGTCGATCTGGCCTCAAACAAACCTTGTCGTCGTCTTGATGAACAGCCACAAAGCCAAGAAGAGGAGCAGATTTACCCTGTGCCCCGTAGTTTTTTACGAGGCAGTCTGAGGCGCGAGCGGTTTCCCTTTCTTGCTAGCGCTCGCGCGCGTCTAACATTATATCTGAAATAACAAACTTCTTGAGCTGATGATAATAACCTGCGCTTGATTATTGACGTGCTTTTGAAACCCGATCCTGTCAGACACTGACAAACGCGAGAGTGAAGCGTGAAGAAACAAAGGAGAAGCCGGAAAAAAGGAGCACATTATTATTTAGCAAACATGAACAAAATGGCATGTATAACTAACTTATTATCTTCACCTTTTGGACTAATATGAACTGGGAATGACAGATTTACTCTCTAACAGAGGCTACATGTGCTGCTGAAGATTACAGACACAGATGAGAGGTTTACACTGACTGTAGGCTATATTTTGTGTTGTTTTTTAACTTAAATACGGACAAAATGTCTGCTATATGTAGTTCTTCTGTAGTTGGTTAACATATTGGAGACGGTAAGGGGCTGTATGTGTTTATATATGTTCATTTATTCAGTTATTTAATATAATTACAGACGTTACAGTAGGCTGTCAGATCATTGATGTGCAGTTAGAATCAACTCATGTTCATAGTAAAGTTAGTAATAAACATTTATACACAAGTATTTATGTGTATGAAGCATCTGTTTTGTGAGAAGTGCTTCTCATATGATATGTAAGTGACCCGTACAGCTTTATTGTAGACATTTCCTCGAGTGAGAATGACGTCGACTGAAACTTTCTGTCATACACCACGCCCACCAAAAGGGTACCCTTGTTAGTGGAAACGCAAGCCTGATAAAGGTGACCCGTACCAAACCGAACCGTACCGTACCAGTCAGTGGAAACGAGCCATTTATCCTGATAAGGGGAATAACACGAGTTAGGGTGTCTTGCCGAGCTCAGAGCCCTTTCCAAAGCATGCCAAACACACATATTCTATTCAGTCAAATATCTGTGAGTGTGAACTGGTGAAATGCAGTGTTTTCTAGTGATATAGAGTGACTGTAAGAAAGTGTGTGATGGAAATCCACTAACTGGTG